>NC_069509.1:85992788-86292788 GCF_027579735.1 Bombina bombina | reverse complement strand
TTTAGGACAGTGAAGGTGAGTACAATACTATCATGGAAAAACAACACACATTAACAAGATTCAGTATGGTGCTCCCAGAGAACTATTTGTATGTCCCATAAGTCCAATATAGTTATCTCTAAAGGGCATTTATTGGGGCTGTAGTGTGGCTCTGTAAGGTCTATTAGTTTAGGAATGATCACATGTATGTGGAGATAGCTACACATTGAAAAGAAATGGAATACCTAAACAAGGCCCCGCATTATTAGCAGAGAAGGTTTGCATGACTATGTACTTATGACTAAATATTTAGGGCTGAAGAAAAAAGTAAAGTATCACATAGTAATAAGGGGAATTAACTATCTCTGCATATATAGCTGTAGCTACATCGCATACTCTCCCTCTAAGGGTAATATAAAGTGGGACAAAGAAAAATTCTACACTTTAAGTCCTCTCAGGGGTCTTCACCCTTGTCTAGCATGTCCTATGCCTTCAGAGGATCATGTTCCACAAATTAAGAATAGCAATATTCATAAATAGTACATTACTGCAACAGCCCATTGGTACTGCTTAGCATACATACTAACACCAAGTGCAGCTTAAAGGTTGAACAATATTGTAGGTTATAACTCACTGCTTTCCCTTACTAGTAAGGCACAGTAAGCTAGCATGCAATGGATGTAGATCCTATTCCCTAGCCAGCAAGGAATCAGTAGAGAAGGTTTAAGTTGTGTAGTTTTATACAATCCTGAACTTTTATAGAAAAACTTTAAACATAAGTGTATTTACTAAGATAAGCAGTACAGCATTCATTTCTATCTGGGATATGTATGGGGAGCCTATCTGAGATCAGAAGACATGGCTTTATAAATACAGTTTCCTCAAACATAAGCAGGAGCTGGCACCCCTCTCACTATAAACTTATTTTAGATCTGCAGAAAGTGAAAACATAGAAAAGACATAAATGCAGAAAACCACACCGTTTTAGGCATTTTTTGTTTGTGTAGAACCCTCAACTGTAGCTGTAGCAATTTGCCTGTATTAGAGGCTCAATGCGGAGTGTTCATTAGAGTCAGAGTGTTATATCAGGTGTAAACGATCTGTATCCCCCTTTATGCTGTAAGTATAACAATCCAGGGTGCCTTGAATATGTGTGAAAGTGACCTTTTTATCCGATACCTATCCGGTGCATTTGGAAACTTTGGTAGCCTCCCCAGCAGACTTGCTGTGAAAAGTCCGCCGAGCTGATGCCAGAGAGGAACGAGCGGGACAGTGCGTGAGCTCTGTAGTGCACCATAGAGCTTGCCCCCATGTACAAGCGGCCATACTGTGTGACCCCCCGTGTGCACAATCCATTTGCGGTGACAGAGAAAAAACGGGACTCCAGCTTGGGACCTGCACTCTCAAACACCAGTGCTGGGGAGCACGGCTGGGGATCCCTAGGTGCTGCGTCACACTGTGACTCCGGTGTTGTTCCTTGTTCTTCAGCAGTGGTATCGCTGCATGCTTGCGTTGCTTGAACTTTAACAGTAAGAGCATCCAATCTCTCACATATTCTCCTCCCGTACTCCTCCAATAGGTCTCTGATGCCGGTGTACAGTACTTGGGTCTCCATCATGGGCAGTAGTACATCCACCTCCAAAATGGCGCTTCAGCTTGTGATAGGGAGCCCCCTCGCCGTTTTTCAGCTCAGTATGAGGCACACAGCTACCAATTCTTTATCTACACATCCCCAGCTTCCTCCTTTATCAATACTCTTTAGATATAAGCTGAATAGAATAGCGTTGTCAGGGATAAATCATATTTTATGAGATTGAAGTCAGGAGCTCCTGATCAGTGCGTCCGATAGCTATGGCGGTTAACTCTGCTCCCGTGTTCTTTTTTTTTTATGTCTCTATCTACTTTATTTACCCAAACAAGAGGAATACATGTAACTAGCCTGTTAAACTCCCTTGATTTTTTTTAGATATTAAAGTATGACAGTCCTTCTTTACAAATCTGAGCAAGGCGCCTAAACTTTACTCTAAATATTTTCGTCTCTTCCCCTGCTTGTTGATTTTCAAAGTCTCAACGCTAATAATATAGCTATTCTGTTATATATATATATATATGTCCTAAGGGTTCAAGAGTGGCCCTATATATTCTATTAATACTACATGTACCCTACTAAGCTCCCCTATTGGTAGAAGTTAAAGGCCAAGGCCCAAGAGTGGCCATTGTTTTCCATATGGGGAATACTTAAATGACAGGTTGATTGAAAATAGGGGTCAACTGGATTATTTCATAATGAAAAAAATATATAAAAGGAGGTTCATCACTTGAGACCCAAGAGTGGTATCTTCACCTACTCTACCTTCCATAGATTTATAGTTTACCTGCTGTTGGATGGTCCAAGAGTGGTCCCATGTACCAGTCAGGAGGTATACAATTCATATGGGCAAACAATATTTCTACTTCTGACCTCTCACTAGCCTCCATAGGTATCTCCACAGAGAACTGTGAAGGATGAGTTGTCTCACTGACAATAGAGGCCATTGCCCTTATAGGGCCTTTAATTGCTCTCATGTATCTTGCTTAGCTGAATGAGCTGGACCTGTAAATCGGTGAAGTGATGTTCTAGCATTCTGAGCATTGCCTCTTCTCACATATCAACTGCGGCCACAATACATCCGTGTTGTTGAGCCCGGGCGATACCGTCCTCCTCCATGTTAAAGTATCTTATATCTTCAAATGCAGTAGTATAGCATCAGATCAGAGAAAAGATCTTCACTGGGGTTTCTTTGAAAACATTAAAAAAAAAGCATCGTCCCTGTACTTCCCGATGCACTAGGGTGGAGTTGAATTCTCGTGGAGAGGCTGCCGCCTCAATGGTCTAGATCTGGGCCTAGCGATCACAAAATATGCAGATTCAAGATCATTTGATTCAGTGTTTCTTAGTCTAGTCAAGACTAAGTTTTGTTCCAGTAGATGCTGCAGAACTGTCACAATAATCGGTGGATTATGCAGGTCACACTAGGAGCCACAGATATTGCGACCTATCATGGTCGCTATAATACACCTTTAAGAACTACCCAGTTATCCTCCTCCCACTTTTCTCTGCTATAAATCATCAGGGGTTTCCCTAGCACATTGCCTGAATATTGAAGTCATTTCCTGTCTTCAAGTTAGACTTCTCAGTGAAAGGATAGATCTTTATGTTTGTTTTCAGGAATTTAACTATTGATGCATTATTACTTTGACGTCTTATGTTTGCAAGCAAAACTCAGCTTGTCTCAAGTTCCTGTCATTCACTACCTACTAGTTCTGTTTTTTTACTCAGGATCACCTTCAGCTGCTCACTTCAGTTTTACCAAGGTAGCTGTCTCCTTGCTCTCTGCTGATTCCACTATCAGTGTTCCAGTCTCCCAAGAAGCTGCAAGTTTGCCTGTGCAAAAGAGCATTCATTTTGTGCCTGTTTTCATTGTGTCAAGTTAAAGGACAGATCTTCACCTGCAATCATCAGAGCGCAAGTATCTTTTTTTTACTCATACCTGATATTAAGTAACAGTTTTATAAACAATACAATTGCTGACTGTGGATACTATTACTTGCACTTAATAACTATTACTCATTGCAAACGCTGTCTGTGGATATTTTTACTTGCACTTAAAGGGACACTGAACCCAATTTTTTTCTTTCATGCTTCAGATAGAGCATGCAATTTTAAGCAACTTTCTAATTTACTCCAATTATCAATGTTTATTTGTTCTCTTGTTATCTTTATTTGAAAAACAAGGAATCTAAGCCAAGGAGTCAGCAAATTTTTGGTTCAGACCAATGGACAGCAATTGTTTATTGGTGCTGTCCAATCAGCAAGGACAACCCAGGTTGTTCACCAAAAATGGGCCGGCATCTAAACTTACATTCTTGCTTTTCAAATAAACATAGCAAGAGAATGAAGAAAATGTGATAATAGGAGTAAATTAGAAAGTTGTTTAAAATTGCATGCTCTATCTGAATCAAAAAAGAAAAAATTGGGTTCTGTGTCCTTTTAACAACTGTTCAGCTGTGTTGATTTTGAACATGCAGGAAGATTAACTCTTTACATATCAAACAGCAGACACATACTAAGCTGTTATATGTGCTACTTACTGAGCTTTAAAGGGACACTGAACCCCAAAAATTGTTTTGTAATTCAGAAAGAGCATGCAATTTTAAGCAACTTTCTAATTTACTCCTATTATCAATTTTTCTTTGTTCTCTTTATTTGAAAAAGAAGGCATCTATGCTTTTTTTGGGTTCAGTACTCTGGCAGCAATTTTTTTATTGGTGGATGAATTTATCCACCAATCAGCAAGGAGAACCCAGGTTGTTCACCAAAAATGGGCTGGCATCTAAACTTACATTCTTGCATTTTAAATAAAGATACCAAGAGAATGAAGACAATTTGATAATAGGAGTAAATTAGAAAGTTGCTTAAAATTTCATGCTCAATCTGAATCATGAAAGAAAATTTTTGGGTACAGTGTCCCTTTAAGCATATTTCTAGCTCAATTTTGTAGTTGATCCATTTATACTCTAATTAAACTCGCTCTGTTCTGTTAACCCATTCATACCATTATTTATGTTTGGGTTAAGTTTTCATCAGAGCTACAAAACTGGTATTGCATAATTCAAAACAGGTAAATTAGAGATTTACCTTACATAATATTCAGGCCAATTATTTTTTGGGTAAGATGGACCCAAATGAGATAAAAATTGATTTTGCAAATCTCAATCAAAAGATTTGAATACCTTGCAAGGGGTTTAACAGAGGTGCAACCTGAAAAATCTGTTCTGAAATCTTTGTTAAAGGATAGCATGGCTTCTAAACAAACTGATATACCTGAACCACATATCAATTTACCAATGCCATTTTCTGGAAAACGTCATGAGTTCAGAGACTTTAGAAATGCCTACAATCTACTGTTTATCATAAGACCACAACCTTACCACACTGAAAGAATAAAGGTATGCACCACTATGTCTTTTCTTTCAGGCAAACCCAGATCATGGGCAAACCGCTATTTTGAAAATAATGACCCCATTTTGGATTCACTTAATGATTTCTTTTTGGCTATGGCCAGCTTGTATTAAGATACAAACACTCAAATCAAAGCTGAAACTAAATTACACACTCTGAAACAAGGAAAAAGAATAATTGAAGAGTATATCACAGATTTCCAGATGTGGGCCTCAGATTCACTCTGGAATCAAATAAGTCTAAAAAAACAATTCCTCGTAGGACTTTCTGAGTCTCTAAAGGACGAGCTCTCTCGCTTAGACATGCCAGACACTCTTACAGGCTTGATTAAACTAAGCACCACCCTTGATAGAAGAATTAGATAGAGAAAAGCAGAAAGACAAGCATTTGACCCAATATTTGAATGTACTCACTCATTCTCACTCGGTCAGGATAAATCATCTAGTTATCCAACACCGATGGAGATTGGGGCTATAAAAGGACCTTTGTCACAGGAAGAAAAGGCTAGACGTAGGTTAAAAAAACCTCTGCCTGTACTGTGGTAACAAAGATCATACAGTGTCCAATTGTCCAGCATTGGCTAAACAAAAGAAGGGTAAGGAAATAGTTGTACATAGTCTTTCCTCAATCATACCTCTTACCCAACTCACTATAACTTTGTCATTACAGTGGGGTCAGCATCATATCCAGACTGAGACAAAAATAGACTCAGGTGCATGTGGAAATTTTGTAGATGCTGATTTTGTTAAACTAAATAAAATACCTACTGTGTGTAAGCATACACCTATTTTTGTCAAATTAATTGATGGATCTTTTATTCGGAAAGGTCCTATTACCCGACATACTATTCCTTTACTTTTAACTACTGACACAGGTCACACTGAATAAATCTCTTTTGACGTTATTCCCATGTCAATACATAAAACCATTTTAGGACATCCATGGTTACTTACTCACAATCCCACAATAGACTGGACACAGAACATTGTAACATTCCAGTCAGATTACTGTCTTAAAACTTGTTTTCCACATACTGTTGTATACAGTCTTGAGGTTGTAGTTCCACATGTATATCAGGATTTAACAGATGTTTTTGATATGAAAGAGGCAGAGTGTTTGCCACCTCACAGAGTTTTTGACTGCCCCATTGATATCATTCCTGGGTCACAAATACCCTATGGAAAAATGTATCCTTTGTCCCAACAGGAACTTATCTATCTATGTAAATATTTAGATGAAAACCTTAAAAAAGGTTTCATAACTCACTCCACCTCTCCTGCAGCAGCAGGTATTTTTTTTGTAAAAAACAAAGACAAAACTTTGTAACCTATAATCAATTACAGAGCCCTGAATGCAGTTACAGTCAAAAACCGGTATCCCTTACCACTTATCCCAGAATTACTTGAACGACTCACGAATGCAACCATTTATACGAAACTGGATTTGAAAGATGCTTACAACCTCAAACGCATTAAAAAGGGCGATGAGTGGAAGACCGCTTTTAGAACCAGATACAGTCTATTTCAGTATAATGTTATGCCTTTCGGGCTCTGTAATGCCCCCGCCACGTTTCAGCATTTTATCAATGAGATTTTCAGAGACCTAACGGACATGTGTGCAATTATATATTTAGATGACATACTCATTTACTCCAAAAATTTACATGAGCACCAAAAACATGTCAGATGGGTACTCACCCATTTACGTGAACATAAATTATTCGCAAAATTAGAAAAATGTCTTTTTCATGTAACAAAAAAAAATACTTGGGTATATCATATCTCCCAATAACATTCAGATGGATCCTGATAAAGTCACAGTAATCACTATTTGGCCTAAACCTACTGCAATATAATCTCTTCAGAGATTTCTTGGTTTTTCAAACTTTTACAGAAAATGTATTCGTAATTTATTTTCCAAAGTAAGACCTTTGACCCAACTTACTAAGAAGAATCAAAGATTTTCATGGACCACTGAAGTCCAAGATGCATTTGATAGTCTGGAACAAGACTTTCTACAGCTCCTATATTAACTCTACCAGACCATAAGCTTCAATTCGTACTCGAAGTAGATGCTTCAAATTCAGGAATAGGAGCTGTTCTGTCTCAGCGTAACCAGTCCACTTCCATGCTTCATCCAATAGCTTTTTATTCCAGGACATTACTTCCAGCCGAATGTAATAGTATTCGGGACATGGAACTACTCGCTATCAAAAGTTCTCTAGAAAATTGGCGACATTTACTAGAGGGAACAAGGTTTCCGTTTATAATATACACTGATCACAGAAACTTGTAGTACTTAAAAAAGAACAAAACTTTGTCTTCTAGACAAGTTAGATGGGCTCTTTTCATAGACAGATTTGATTTTCGTATCATCTACCAACCAAGTTCTCGTAACACCAAGGCCGATGCCCTGTCCAGAATACACGGCCATGTCCCTGAGAATAACGCCTTAAGAACATTGATACCACCTGAAAAATTTCTGGAATCTTTAACAGTTTTCAAAAAAGACATATTGGTCTCTTTAGCTACTGAAGAAAATCCTCCTAAGGAGTGTGTAAAACACCCAACTTCTGGGTTATTATTTTATGAAAACAAATTATACGTACCTAAAGATCTCAGAGATCAAGTATTACGTTATTATCACGATAACATCTTATCAGGTCATTTAGGTGTACAAAAAAACCAATGAACTCATCAAAAGATATTTTTGGTGGCCTCAAATGAATGAGCACATACATAGTTATGTGACATCTTGTGATATATGTGCAAGAAATAAACTTGACCATAAAAAACCTATTGGTTGCTTAACACCTATCCCTATTCCTGATGTACCTTGGTCTACAATCTCAATGGACTTTATTGTCGAGCTACCTACCTCTCAACATTACAACACCATCCTAGTAGTCGTTGACCGTAGTCGTTGACCATTTCACAAAATTAGCACATTTTATTCCTCTCAAACAGTTACCGATGGCTAAGAGAACAGCTACAGTATTTCTAGACTCTATAGTAAGACTGCATGGACTTCCTAAGACCATAATAACAGATCGAGGAACACAGTTCACCTCAGCTTTCTGGAGATCACTGGGTAAAATCTTAAAAATAGATACTAGATACTCCACCTCCTACCATCCCCAGACTAATGGTTTAACAGAAAGATTAAATCAGACACTAGAACAGTATTTAAGATGTTACGTCTCACACTTACAAGATGATTGGGTTTCATATCTGCCAATGGCGGAATTTTCATATAACAACTCCATGTCATCATCTTCAAGGGTATCTCCTTTTTATGCTACCTATGGGTTTCATCCATCTCCTTTTCTTATTTCCAAGAGTGCAGTAAACTCTCCAAGTGCCACTGAATATTCTGTTCTTTTGGAAGACAGATTAAAGATTCTTAAGACACATTTAGAGGAGGCAAAATCACGCCAAAAACATTATTACGAATTATGACGTAGACCAAGCCCTAACTACCAGAGGCGTAACTAGAAACCACAGGGCCCTGGTGCAAGAATCTAAGAAGGGCCCCTCCCCACCCCCCAACCCAAAAGAAAATGTGAATTTGACACATATAATTTTTTCCCCCCAACATTTAACACAAAAAGTTTGTGAAAATATTAGCGCACCACTTGTAATTTAATCCATAGAAAGGCATATAGCTGGACTTACAGACACATACAGCTGGACATACAGACATATACAGTTGGACATAGACAGACATACAGATACATAAATATTGACATAAATACAGACATACGGACACATACAGCTGGATATACAAACAGACATACAGACACATACAGCTGGACATAGAGACAGACATACAAATACATACAGCTGGACATAATGACAGACATACAGACACATACAGCTGGATATACAGACAGACATACAGACACATATAGCTGGACATACAGACAGACTAACAGACACATACAGCTGGACATACAGACACATACAGCTGGGCATAAAGACAGACATACAAATACATACAGCTGGACATAAAGACAGACATACAGATACATACAGCTGAACATAAAGATAAACATACAGCTGGACATACAGACACATACAGCTGGACATACAGACAGACATACAGACACATACAACTGGACATACAGACAGACATACAGACACATACAGCTGGACATAAAGACAGACACATAGTGTAACGAATCCACTCACACACAAACCAGAAATAGAATATTTGTAGCTCTTTTGTATATCTATCTCTGCAAACACAGACTTAGTTTGAACAGAAATAGTAACAGTGAGCAATTAATAGCCAGTAGTATAGGTTTTAGAACTCTAACTCTGATAGCCCAGAATCAGGAGTTAGATAAAGGGTTGATTTGTGGATGAATCGTATAACTTCTGTAAACCTTGATTCAGTGTCCGTATACTTCACACACATTCACCCAATAAAATATATACAAAGTCACTCACACGAATTGCTTATTACAACTTTAGGTTTATCCAAATATGTAACTTGTAAGCAGTATTTGTTGTGGAATTAATATGCACCGGTATAGTGATTCACATCCCATGTGTATAGCAACATATTTAGAGAGAGTCAACTTGAATACATGTGGCAACAAGAGGAATAACCGATGCAAACGATATCCAGAAATAGTAACAAACAGAGGTTACCTGTGGCCAAGGAGTCAGAGAGAGCTTGCCTGTTGCAGGAGAGAACCGCTTGCGGTGAATGTGTGACTCACTTCCGGTTTGAGGATCCAGCGTCGGCAAGTTGCGGAGGTTCCGCGATGTGAAAAAAATAACTGACAGGAGCTGCAGAGGGAGACCTGAAAAGGGATTTTTGTGCAGAGCGGTAATCACAGAAATTTAGTAACTGGTTAATAACACAGAGGTAGCTGTGGATATTCAGTTCAAAGTTTAACAACTTAAGGTATAATTCCCAAACATAAATTTGAAAGGAAACGAAGTGACCTGAGTAGTAACAAAGGGGAACAGCCTCCAGGCTGTTGAACTTCAATAATCAGGCAAAGATTGATTGTAGGAGGCTCCCTTTTAAAGGAGTAAGGTGCATGAAGGGAGATACCTTAAAGGTATATCACATACCCCCCTCCTCAAGGGCAGTCAACAGGGGTGTGGAGATATGGCTTCCCAGGATACCGCCGATGAAAAGCGGAGAGTAGATCAGGTGCGTGAACATCCTCATGAGATTCCCATGAATTGCTTTCAGGACCATAGCCTTTCCATTGTATCAAGTATTGTACATGACCGCGACGTATCCGGGAATCTAAGATGGACTCCACTTCATATTCCAACTGATCTTGGTGATAAATGGGTGGAGGAGGATCTGCCAGTTGTAATGAAGGGTTTCCTACATAAGGCTTAATCAGAGATACATGAAATGTAGGATGAACGGTGAGATCTTTGGGCAGAGTCAACCGAACAGCGTTCGAGTTGACTATTGCTGCAATCGGATATGGACCAATAAATTGATTGGCCAATTTTTTACATGGCACACGAAGTTTCAGATACTTGGTGGACAATAGAACCAAATCTCCTACTGCATAAGTGGGACTAGGGGAATGATGTAAGTCATAGTACTTCTTTTGGTGTTCTTGAGCATCCTGCAAGTGAGTCTTAAGCAACAAAAGTCTATCTTGTAAGGAATTACTAAAATCCATTGCTCCGGGGCAATTCACTGTAGTATGTGATAATGTGATAGTGGTTGGATGGAAACCATATGTAGCGAAGAATGGTGATACTTTGGTTGAGGTAGAAATCGAGTTGTTGTATGAGAACTCTGCCATTGGGAGGTAATCTACCCAATCATCCTGAAGATGACTTAGATAACATCGTAGGAATTGTTCTAGCGTCTGATTCAGACGTTCAGTCAATCCATTTGACTGAGGATGAAAGGCTGTGGTATAACGAGTATCTATTTGTAACAGTTTGCACAGAGACCTCCAGAATGCTGAGGTGAACTGAGTACCTCTATCTGTGATCACTGTAGTCGGTAATCCATGTAATTTGACTATATTATCCAAAAAGACTTTTGCTGTAGTAATGGCTGTGGGTAAACTTGTTAGTGGAATAAAATGACCTAATTTAGTTAAGTGATCTACAACCACTAGAATGGTGGTGTACTTTTGTGAGACTGGAAGATCAACAATAAAATCCATTGATATGGTGGACCATGGCATATCTGGTATTGGTAAGGTAGTTAATAAACCAATAGGTTTTTTGTGTGCCACTTTGTTTCTTGCACATATATCAAATTTTTTCAAATGATGGATAACATCTTGATTTAGCTGTGGCCACCAAAAGTGTCTTTTGATCAAGTTGGTGGTCTTTTGTACACCTTTGTGGCCTGACATAACATTGTCATGATAATGTTTTAATATCATCATTCTAAGAGCCTTAGGTACATATAAACTATCTTTGTGGTACAACAACCCTGATGTGGAATCTTTCTCACAATTTGGAGGGCAGACTTTTTCTTTTTGAGTTTCCAGTAGAATGTCCCTTTCTAAGTTAGAAAGTGAGTATATAAATTTTTCTTCTGGTATGATTGGATTGAGGATCTCGGAGATATTCGTAGAATCATACATTCTGGAGAGGGCATCAGCTTTAGTGTTAGAATGTCCTGGTCTGTAAGTAATCAAAAAATTAAAGCGATCTAAAAACAAAGACCATCTGACTTGGCGTGCAGAAAGAGTTTTACTTTTTCTTAAATATTCAAGGTTTTTGTGATCAGTAAAAATGAGAAAAGGTTCCTTTGACCCTTCTAATAGATGCCTCCAGTGCTCTAAGGAACTTTTAATTGCTAAAAGCTCTTTGTCTCCAATGCTATAATTTATTTCGGCTGGGAGCAAGGTTCTGGAATAAAAAGCTACAGGATGCATTTCTTGGTTTTCCTTGATTTTTTGTGAAAGAACTGCTCCTATACCAGTGTTGGAGGCATCAACCTCTAAAATGAATTGAGATTGATAGTCTGGCAGCGTTAGCACTGGGGCAGTGGAAAAACAGTGCTTTAGCTTGTTAAAAGCAGTTTGAGCTTCTTCATTCCAATGAAATCTTTGGGATTTCCTTGTGAGTTGGGTTAATGGTCTTACAATAGTAGAAAAATCTCTGATAAATTTTCTGTAAAAATTTGAGAAACCCAAAAAACCTCTGTAGTGCTCGAACCGTGCGTGGTATGGTCCATTCCTGGATTGTGTTTATCTTTTCAGGATCCATTTGAATCTTTTGAGGAGATAAGATATAACCAAGGAACTTAATCTGTTTAACATGGAAATTGCATTTTTCCAGTTTGGCAAACAATCTATGTTGTCTTAGTCGGGTGAGTACCCATCGTACATGCCTTTCATGGTCTTGTAAATTTGTGGAATATATTAGAATATCATCTAGATAAATTACAACACATATGTCAGTTAAATCTCGGAATATCTCGTTGATGAAATGTTGGAAAGTAGCTGGTGCGTTACTCAACCCGAAAGGCATGACATTGTACTGAAATAACCCGTATCGTGTGCGAAAAGCTGTCTTCCATTCGTCTCCACTTCTAATGCGAATCAAATTATACGCCCCCTTCAAATCCAGTTTGGTATATATGGTAGCATTAGTGAGTCTTTCCAGTAATTCTGGTATTAAAGGCAATGGGTAACGGTTTTTTACTGTTATTGCATTTAAGGCTCGGTAATCTATTATGGGTCTTAGACTTAGATCTTTATTTTTAACAAAAAAAATACCAGCTGCTGCGGGTGAAGTTGAATGTGAAATAAAACCTTTTTTAAGGTTTTCATCCAGGTAAGTGCGTAAATGGGTTAACTCATCTTGGGACAGAGGATATATTTTGCCATAGGGTATTTGAGACCCGGGTATTAATTCGATGGGGCAGTCAAATTCACGGTGTGGCGGCAATGATTCAGCCTCTTTTAAATCGAATACATCTACCAAATCAGAATATGCCGCTGGTATACCATTCTCAATAGAAGATATAGAACAGTGTGGATAACACGTATTAGTGCAATATCTAGATGTTAAATTTATCTCACCCTTTAACCAATCAATGCTAGGATTATGTGTCTTTAACCACAGATATCCTAAAATAATAGAATGTCTATCAATAGGAATGATATCGTATGTAAGGTATTCTGTGTGACCATTTTTTGTGGTAGTAAGTAAAGGTATAGTGTGATGTGTGATAGGACCATTCTGGATGAGAGTACCATCTATTAACTTCACAAAAATTGGTTGCTGTTTACACACTGTGGGTATTTTATTCTTTTTAACAAATGTATCATCAATATATATCCCTGAAGCACCAGAATCTATTAATGCATCACTCTGGATGTGGAGACGGTCCCACTGTAAAGAAAGAGAGACAGTGAGCTGGGTTGCAGTAGATAAATTGTATATTGATACTATATTTTTTTCCTTACCCTTCTTCTGTTTTGATAAGAGGGGGCAGGTTGCAACTGTATGCTCCTTGTGAGCACAGTAAAGACATAAATTTCCTAATTTCCTTCTTGTTTTTTTCCTCTTGAGTCAGAGGTCCTTTGATTGTCCCAATCTCCATTGGGGTGCTAAAAGTCTGATTTCTGTCTTGAGAGACTGTGGATGGATGAAAGCGTCTGATAGAGGGGTCATACATGCTTTTTTCAGCTTTCCTTTCCTTCAGACGTCTATCTAATGTGGTGCTTAGCTTGATTAAGCCGGTGAGTGTTTCAGGCATTTCCAATCGTGAGAGTTCATCTTTTAGAGATTCAGACAAACCTAGGCGAAACTGATTACGTAAGCTTACCTCATTCCACAATGAGTCTGAGGCCCACATCTGAAAGTCTGTTGTATATTCCTCTACAGTCCTTTTGCCTTGTTTTAATGACCGTAATTTGGTCTCAGCTAGTATTTGGCTGAGAATGAATCTAGAATAGGGTTGTTCTGTTCAAAATATCTGTTAGCCCAGGTACGTGGCTCTCCTGTCATATATGAAATTGTGGTGCAAACTTTAATCCTGTCTGAATGATAGGTGCGTGGTTTCAAAGAAAATAGCAAGTTACATGCGTTTTTGAAATCACGAAACTCAGATCGTTTTCCAGAAAATGGTGTTGGTGTATGTACTTGGGGTTCAGGTATATCCATAGGTTTAGGTGTAATGAAATCCTTTAACATTGCTTTTATGGCTACATTGTCAGTCTGTAATTCTTGTATAGCATGGCCTAAATAATCTAATTTCTGGTACACATTAGTGAATTCATTTTTTACTTCTGTGGGATCCATGTTTAAGTAATTTAACAGGATCAGTTTTAGGCCTGATTATTATGTAACGAATCCACTCACACACAAACCAGAAATAGAATATTTGTAGCTCTTTTGTATATCTATCTCTGCAAACACAGACTTAGTTTGAACAGAAATAGTAACAGTGAGCAATTAATAGCCAGTAGTATAGGTTTTAGAACTCTAACTCTGATAGCCCAGAATCAGGAGTTAGATAAAGGGTTGATTTGTGGATGAATCGTATAACTTCTGTAAACCTTGATTCAGTGTCCGTATACTTCACACACATTCACCCAATAAAATATATACAAAGTCACTCACACGAATTGCTTATTACAACTTTAGGTTTATCCAAATATGTAACTTGTAAGCAGTATTTGTTGTGGAATTAATATGCACCGGTATAGTGATTCACATCCCATGTGTATAGCAACATATTTAGAGAGAGTCAACTTGAATACATGTGGCAACAAGAGGAATAACCGATGCAAACGATATCCAGAAATAGTAACAAACAGAGGTTACCTGTGGCCAAGGAGTCAGAGAGAGCTTGCCTGTTGCAGGAGAGAACCGCTTGCGGTGAATGTGTGACTCACTTCCGGTTTGAGGATCCAGCGTCGGCAAGTTGCGGAGGTTCCGCGATGTGAAAAAAATAACTGACAGGAGCTGCAGAGGGAGACCTGAAAAGGGATTTTTGTGCAGAGCGGTAATCACAGAAATTTAGTAACTGGTTAATAACACAGAGGTAGCTGTGGATATTCAGTTCAAAGTTTAACAACTTAAGGTATAATTCCCAAACATAAATTTGAAAGGAAACGAAGTGACCTGAGTAGTAACAAAGGGGAACAGCCTCCAGGCTGTTGAACTTCAATAATCAGGCAAAGATTGATTGTAGGAGGCTCCCTTTTAAAGGAGTAAGGTGCATGAAGGGAGATACCTTAAAGGTATATCACACATAGACACATACAGCTGGACATACAGACAGACATACAGACACATACAGCTGGACATACAGACAGACAGACATACAGACACATACAGCTGGACATACAGACAGACATACAGACACATACAGCTGGACATACAGACAGACATTCAGACACATACAGCTGGACATACAGACAGACATACAGACACATACAGCTGGACATACAGACAGACATACAGACACATACAGCTGGACATACAGACAGACAAAAAGCCCTAACCCCTGCTTTGCTGGGTCAGACTACCTACGCCTCCAGCTAGCAGGATTAGCACAGACATGCTAACCTTCCTAGTTTGAGTATAAATGTAAACATTTTAATGCAAAGAATACTTTATTTTACACATCCCGTTTAAGTGCAGTCTATAGTCAAACAAGTTCACTAAAGAAATAGCAAACCTCAAGGTGCCAATACTCTCTTTTCTCACATCTGAGACAAAAATAGACTCAGGTGCATGTGGAAATTTTGTAGATGCTGATTTTGTTAAACTAAATAAAATACCTACTGTGTGTAAGCATACACCTATTTTTGTCAAATTAATTGATGGATCTTTTATTCGGAAAGGTCCTATTACCCGACATACTATTCCTTTACTTTTAACTACTGACACAGGTCACACTGAATAAATCTCTTTTGACGTTATTCCCATGTCAATACATAAAACCATTTTAGGACATCCATGGTTACTTACTCACAATCCCACAATAGACTGGACACAGAACATTGTAACATTCCAGTCAGATTACTGTCTTAAAACTTGTTTTCCACATACTGTTGTATACAGTCTTGAGGTTGTAGTTCCACATGTATATCAGGATTTAACAGATGTTTTTGATATGAAAGAGGCAGAGTGTTTGCCACCTCACAGAGTTTTTGACTGCCCCATTGATATCATTCCTGGGTCACAAATACCCTATGGAAAAATGTATCCTTTGTCCCAACAGGAACTTATCTATCTATGTAAATATTTAGATGAAAACCTTAAAAAAGGTTTCATAACTCACTCCACCTCTCCTGCAGCAGCAGGTATTTTTTTTGTAAAAAACAAAGACAAAACTTTGTAACCTATAATCAATTACAGAGCCCTGAATGCAGTTACAGTCAAAAACCGGTATCCCTTACCACTTATCCCAGAATTACTTGAACGACTCACGAATGCAACCATTTATACGAAACTGGATTTGAAAGATGCTTACAACCTCAAACGCATTAAAAAGGGCGATGAGTGGAAGACCGCTTTTAGAACCAGATACAGTCTATTTCAGTATAATGTTATGCCTTTCGGGCTCTGTAATGCCCCCGCCACGTTTCAGCATTTTATCAATGAGATTTTCAGAGACCTAACGGACATGTGTGCAATTATATATTTAGATGACATACTCATTTACTCCAAAAATTTACATGAGCACCAAAAACATGTCAGATGGGTACTCACCCATTTACGTGAACATAAATTATTCGCAAAATTAGAAAAATGTCTTTTTCATGTAACAAAAAAAAATACTTGGGTATATCATATCTCCCAATAACATTCAGATGGATCCTGATAAAGTCACAGTAATCACTATTTGGCCTAAACCTACTGCAATATAATCTCTTCAGAGATTTCTTGGTTTTTCAAACTTTTACAGAAAATGTATTCGTAATTTATTTTCCAAAGTAAGACCTTTGACCCAACTTACTAAGAAGAATCAAAGATTTTCATGGACCACTGAAGTCCAAGATGCATTTGATAGTCTGGAACAAGACTTTCTACAGCTCCTATATTAACTCTACCAGACCATAAGCTTCAATTCGTACTCGAAGTAGATGCTTCAAATTCAGGAATAGGAGCTGTTCTGTCTCAGCGTAACCAGTCCACTTCCATGCTTCATCCAATAGCTTTTTATTCCAGGACATTACTTCCAGCCGAATGTAATAGTATTCGGGACATGGAACTACTCGCTATCAAAAGTTCTCTAGAAAATTGGCGACATTTACTAGAGGGAACAAGGTTTCCGTTTATAATATACACTGATCACAGAAACTTGGAGTACTTAAAAAAGAACAAAACTTTGTCTTCTAGACAAGTTAGATGGGCTCTTTTCATAGACAGATTTGATTTTCGTATCATCTACCAACCAAGTTCTCGTAACACCAAGGCCGATGCCCTGTCCAGAATACACGGCCATGTCCCTGAGAATAACGCCTTAAGAACATTGATACCACCTGAAAAATTTCTGGAATCTTTAACAGTTTTCAAAAAAGACATATTGGTCTCTTTAGCTACTGAAGAAAATCCTCCTAAGGAGTGTGTAAAACACCCAACTTCTGGGTTATTATTTTATGAAAACAAATTATACGTACCTAAAGATCTCAGAGATCAAGTATTACGTTATTATCACGATAACATCTTATCAGGTCATTTAGGTGTACAAAAAAACCAATGAACTCATCAAAAGATATTTTTGGTGGCCTCAAATGAATGAGCACATACATAGTTATGTGACATCTTGTGATATATGTGCAAGAAATAAACTTGACCATAAAAAACCTATTGGTTGCTTAACACCTATCCCTATTCCTGATGTACCTTGGTCTACAATCTCAATGGACTTTATTGTCGAGCTACCTACCTCTCAACATTACAACACCATCCTAGTAGTCGTTGACCGTAGTCGTTGACCATTTCACAAAATTAGCACATTTTATTCCTCTCAAACAGTTACCGATGGCTAAGAGAACAGCTACAGTATTTCTAGACTCTATAGTAAGACTGCATGGACTTCCTAAGACCATAATAACAGATCGAGGAACACAGTTCACCTCAGCTTTCTGGAGATCACTGGGTAAAATCTTAAAAATAGATACTAGATACTCCACCTCCTACCATCCCCAGACTAATGGTTTAACAGAAAGATTAAATCAGACACTAGAACAGTATTTAAGATGTTACGTCTCACACTTACAAGATGATTGGGTTTCATATCTGACAATGGCGGAATTTTCATATAACAACTCCATGTCATCATCTTCAAGGGTATCTCCTTTTTATGCTACCTATGGGTTTCATCCATCTCCTTTTCTTATTTCCAAGAGTGCAGTAAACTCTCCAAGTGCCACTGAATATTCTGTTCTTTTGGAAGACAGATTAAAGATTCTTAAGACACATTTAGAGGAGGCAAAATCACGCCAAAAACATTATTACGAATTATGACGTAGACCAAGCCCTAACTACCAGAGGCGTAACTAGAAACCACAGGGCCCTGGTGCAAGAATCTAAGAAGGGCCCCTCCCCACCCCCCAACCCAAAAGAAAATGTGAATTTGACACATATAATTTTTTCCCCCCAACATTTAACACAAAAAGTTTGTGAAAATATTAGCGCACCACTTGTAATTTAATCCATAGAAAGGCATATAGCTGGACTTACAGACACATACAGCTGGACATACAGACATATACAGTTGGACATAGACAGACATACAGATACATAAATATTGACATAAATACAGACATACGGACACATACAGCTGGATATACAAACAGACATACAGACACATACAGCTGGACATAGAGACAGACATACAAATACATACAGCTGGACATAATGACAGACATACAGACACATACAGCTGGATATACAGGCAGACATACAGACACATATAGCTGGACATACAGACAGACTAACAGACACATACAGCTGGACATACAGACACATACAGCTGGGCATAAAGACAGACATACAAATACATACAGCTGGACATAAAGACAGACATACAGATACATACAGCTGAACATAAAGATAAACATACAGCTGGACATACAGACACATACAGCTGGACATACAGACAGACATACAGACACATACAACTGGACATACAGACAGACATACAGACACATACAGCTGGACATAAAGACAGACACATAGACACATACAGCTGGACATACAGACAGACATACAGACACATACAGCTGGACATACAGACAGACAGACATACAGACACATACAGCTGGACATACAGACAGACATACAGACACATACAGCTGGACATACAGACAGACATTCAGACACATACAGCTGGACATACAGACAGACATACAGACACATACAGCTGGACATACAGACAGACATACAGACACATACAGCTGGACATACAGACAGACAAAAAGCCCTAACCCCTGCTTTGCTGGGTCAGACTACCTACGCCTCCAGCTAGCAGGATTAGCACAGACATGCTAACCTTCCTAGTTTGAGTATAAATGTAAACATTTTAATGCAAAGAATACTTTATTTTACACATCCCGTTTAAGTGCAGTCTATAGTCAAACAAGTTCACTAAAGAAATAGCAAACCTCAAGGTGCCAATACTCTCTTTTCTCACATCTGAAATTGTGTTGTATTTACCCCTGATAATAAGGACGCATTAAAGTTGTATATGGGGGAAACATGTTTTTTTTTAATTTTCATTAATTCTTTAATGGTTTTGTCTTCACAGAGGCTGGTACCTTTGGAAAGCTAGGGATCACACAGCTTGCATGTGCATTGTTGAGCAGCTTTCAGCATCTCTCCACTCACACGGCTGCCTCCCTCCTCGGTCTGAGCTCACATGCTCACTCACTGTTGTGCGCGCCTTCAACAGTGGTGCTCCTCTCTGTGGCTGCCACTCAGTGGTCTCACAGTCTGCTGCGCTGCAGACTCCCAGTGTCCCAGAGACTCCTACTGACTAGACTGCATGTGCAGTCACAAGCGGATACACGTGCAGTCAGTCAGGAGAAGGAGGTCGACTCTAGGCTCTACTTCTGCCCCTGCTCTAGCCCATCTGCGCGGTTGTGCACAGCACGCCAAAGAACTTAGAAGGCTTAGCCAAAATGGAAAGTTTCTCCAGGCGGCAGCCAGCAGGTCAACAGGAATTAAAGTTATTGCAAACTTGTAAAGTCAAAACAAAAGCAAAAAAATGTAAATTAAATTTAAAAGAAAACACACACCCTGTCTAAAGTTGGGCCCCCCTGTGGAAAGGGACCTCCTGGGCCCGGTCTCAGTCGCGATCCTTGCATCACCGGTAGTTCCGCTCCTGCTAACTACAGTATAGGAGACCAAGTCTTGTTATCTACAGAACATCACAAACTCCAATTACCTAGTAAAAAATTAGCCAATCAATTTATCCGCCCATTCTCTATCAAAAAGATAATTAATTCTAATGCGGTCGTTTTGGATCTACCTACTATATACAAAATCCATCCTTCATTCCATGTTTCTTTGCTGAAACCTTATATTCCCAATACACGTTCTCCTCAACAGTCACCACCTCCTGTTGTTATCGATGGTCAAGATGAATTTGAAGTGGGGAGGATTCTTGACTCCCGTATCAGACATCGTCAACTAAAATACTTTATAGAATGGAAGGGGTATGGACCTGAAGATAATTCATGGCATCCGCATTCTGATGTTCATGCACCTTCTATCATAACTGCTTTTCATCGAAGATACCCAGGTAAACCTCGACTGCAATCCCCAGAGGTGATTCCTTGAGGAGGATATGTCATACACCTTTAAGAACTACCCAGTTATCCTCCTCCCACTTTTCCCTGCTATAAATCATCAGGGGTTTCCCTAGCACATTGCCTGAATATTGAAGTCATTTCCTGTCTTCAAGTTAGACTTCTCAGTGAAAGGATAGCTCTTTACGTTTGTTTTCAGGAATTTAACTATTGCTGCATTATTACTTTGACTTCTTATTTTTGCAAGCAAAACTCAGCTTGTCTCAAGTTCCTGTCATTCACTACCTACAAGTTCTGTTTTTTTTACTGAGGATCACCTTCAGCTGCTCACTTCAGTTTTACCAAGGTTGCTGTCTCCTTGCTCTCTGCTGATTCCACTGTCAGTGTTCCAGTCTCCTAAGAAGCTGCAAGTTCACCTGTGCAAAAGAGCATTCATTTTGTGCCTGTTTCATTGTGTCAAGTTAAAGGACAGATCTTCACCTGCAATCATCAGAGCGCAAGTATCTCTTTTTACTCATACCTGATATTAAGTAACAGTATTATAAACAATACAATTGCTGACTGTGGATACTATTACTTGCACTTAATAACTATTACTCATTGCAAACGCTGTCTATGGATATTTTTACTTGCACTTAACAACGATTCAGCTGTGTTGATTTTGAACATGCAGGAAGATTAACGCTTTACATATCAAACAGCAGTCACATACTAAGCTGTTATATTTGTTACTTACTGAGCTTTAAGCATATTTCTAGCTCAATTTTTTAGTCGATCCATTTATACTCTAATTAAACTCACTCTGTTCTGTTAACCCATTCATACCATTATTTATGTTTGGGTTAAGTTTTCATCAGAGCTACAAAACTGGTATTGCATAATTCAAGACAGGTAAATTAGAGATTTACCTTACAGTTGCTGTCTAGACCCTGATTGTTTACATTTTAAGTGAATTAAAAAATGCCCATTTTGTTTTGTTTTTTGTGGGATTGTGGACTTAGTTTTTCAGTGATTTTATTATTATTATTTTTTTTTTTAAATCCCACCTTTTGTCTCATTACTTGTGGACTCCACAGCTTAGGTATTAGTTCCCAGGAGTAATGGATCGTGGACTCTCACCACCTGTATGAAAAAAAACCCCGTAATTTATGCTTACCTGATAAATTTCTTTCTTTCATGGTGGTGAGAGTCCACGAGATGCAACCCTGTGTTTTTTTTTCTTGTTTTTTTTTCTTAAGCACATCTTTTTTTTCCATTCTCATTTTATTTCTCTTATTGCTTTTTTTCTACCTTATTTTGCTTGAGTTACCTGTGAGGTGGGAAAAGTTTTATAGGGATTTTGGGGTTTGGGAATCTTTGCCTACTCCTAGTGGTAGCAAGAAATAAATTAGAGCCAACAAATAGGAGCAGGGAAAAAGATATGCGCAAAAAAGGAAAAAAAAAACAACCCAAAAAAACCAGGGTGGAGTCTCTTGGACTCTCAACACCATGAAAGAAATGAATTGATCAACTAAGCATTAATTATGTTTTTTTTCATGCAGGTGGGAACCAATACCCAAGCTGGGGAGTGCACAAGTAATAATAGAAAACAGTGGGATCTAAGAAACATCTTTTTTTCACTAAGAAACAAAATCCACTACCCTAATAGAACCTAAAGAAAAAGGCAATAAAAAATAACCAACAGGCAAAAATAAATCAGCCTGAAGGACACACTACCAAAGACTGCATTAGAAGAAGCAAGAACATAAAAATGGTAGAAATAAAATTTGCACGGGAGACCAAATAGCTTACTATCAAAAATGAGTCCATTAATAAAACATTCTTAAAACACAAGAAGTGGCAACTTGTCTGAAAATATGAGCAGAAAACCATCTAGGTGGAGGCTGACCTGCCTTTGGCTTCTTGGTTGAAGATCAAAAGGAACAAACAAATTAAAAGTTTTCCTGAAAACTTAAGTAGTGTCAACATAACACAACAAAGCTCTAACAGAATCCAAAACATGAAGACCTCTTTGAATGATAAAGAGGAAACAACAATGCCCCAACTTACAACATTCTCCAAACTTATATAGACAGAAAACATAACCTTATCCTAAAGAAATAAAAACCCATCAGGAGGAACACAATAAAGAATAGAAAACTATTCTAACAGATGAAATAGCTTAATGAAACAAAACGTCCAAAAATAAGTTTAATATCCACCTGATACATAGGCTCAAATGAAAGAACCTGCAAAATACTCAAGACCAAATAAAGGTTCCAAGTTGAAAAAAACCCAGAATACTAAAGGGTGTTCTGCTCTCCTTACACGTAGCTGAGATATAAATAGACAGACAGCTAAACTCTCCTCTCTTAACAACTCATTGAGGCAGGCACAAGGTCCTTTTTATTCAACTTTTATTGTGGGGAAGTTAGAGTTAAACTGGAAATAAAAGAATAACATTCAATCAGTATATACAATACACACAATGTACAGTCCTAGCACACTAGTCTAACTAGGGAAATTAAATACAGTGAGGCCTCAGTTTACGAATTTAATTCGTTCTCCGGGTCGTTTCGTATTGCGAAAAATTCGTAAACCAAAACACGGTTTCCCATAGGAATGCATTGAAAATCAATTAATGCGTTCCGGAGGTCCGAAAAAATTCAAATAAAGTGTCCAAAAAATGCTCCAAAAGGCTCCAAAAGGCTTAACAACTTGCTGCAAATGGCTCCAATGTCTCCAAAAGGCTCCACAACTTGCTGCAAATGGCTCCAAAAGGCTTAACAACTTGCTGCAAATGACTCCAAAAGGCTCAACAACTTGCTGCAAAATGGCTCCAAAACCTCTCCAACACCTCCACACTGGTACCCAAACTTCATTAATTCAATCATACTTGAGTATGCAGGGGGCACAGGGGCCACTGGTTTCGTATTGCGAAAAATATTCGTAAACCGAGGGGGGAAACCGGCATTTTGTTTCGTATTGCGAAAAAAATTCGTAAACCGAGTCAATTTTTCTTCAAATTTCGATTTCGTAAACCGAAATTTCGTATACCGAGTCGTGCGTAAACCGGGGCCTCACTGTATAGGCATACCAGAGATGCTACTGTTAGGCTGATGACAGAATGGCAGCTGGATAGTTCTGGTATCCTCCTGGTGTGCTGATGCAAGCAAGATGGCTGCTAAAACTGTTTCTGAGACTTGGGGGGGTAGTTATCAAGCCGTCTACTTTTCTGGCTTCGCCGGCCCAATACGTCCGCCTAAGCTCGCCTACCTTCGCCGCCGCGGACCTTGAATACGTTCGCCTAAGTTATCAAATAAAGCTGTCAAAAAGCCGCGGGGCGATGAGCAGCGGACTGTGACAGTTATCACTCATCCGATCTCGCTGCCCTTCGGCTTTTTCCCAGCTTTATTGCTAGCCTGTCACTAAGCACTCACACTAAACTGCACTGTTCTGCCCCCTATACCGGCGCCCCCGGAGCCCCCCGCAACTAAATAAAGTTACTAACCCCTAAACCGCCGCTCCTAGACCCTGCCGCAACTCTTATAAATGTATTAACCCCTAAACCGCCGCTCCCGGACACCGCTGCCACCTACATTATACCTAGTAACCCCTATCCTGCCCCCCCTATACCGTCGCCCTCTATTATAAAATTATTAACCCCTATCCTGCTGATCCCGCACCTCTCCGCAACTAAATAAATAGTTTAACCCCTAAACCGCCGCTCCATGAACCCGCCGCAACCTATAATAAATTTATTAACCCCTATCCTGCCCCCCACTACGCCGCCGCCACTGTAATAAAATGATTAACCCCTAAACCTAAGTCTAACCCTAACCATAACGCCCCCCTAACTTAAATATTAATTAAATAAATCTAAATAAATTAACTCTTATTAACTAAATGAATCCTATTTAAAACTAAATACTTACCTTTAAAATAAACCCTAATATAGCTACAATATAAATAATAATTATATTCTAGCTATCTTAGGATTTATTTTTATTTTACAGGTACCTTTCAATTTATTTTAACCATGTACAATAGCTATTAAATAGTTATTAACTATTTAATAGCTTACCTAGCTAAAATAAAGAGAAATTTACCTGTGAAATAAATCCTAACCTAAGTTACAATTACACCTAACACTACACTATACTTTAATAAATTATTCCTATTTAAAAATAAATACTTACCTGTAAAATAAACCCTAAGATAGCTACAATGTAATTAATACTTATATTATAGCTATTTTTGGATTTATATTTATTTTACAGGTAACTTTGTATTTATTTTAGCTAGTTAGAATAGTTATTAAATAGTTATTAACTATTTAATAACTACCTAGCTAAAAGAAATACAAAATTACCTGTAAAATAATTCCTAACTTAAGTTACAATTAAACCTAATACTACACTATCATTAAATTAACTAAATAAACTACCTACAAAGAACTACAATGAAATACAATTACATAAACTAACTAAAGTACAAAAAATAAAAAAAGCTAAGTTACAAAAAATAAAAAATTACGTTACAAACATGTTAAAAATATTACAACAATTTTAAGCTACTTACACCTAATCTAAGCCCCCTAATAAAATAACAAACCCCCCCAAAATAAAAAAAATCCCTACCCTATTCTAAATTACATAAATTTCAATGCTCTTTTACCTTACCAGCCCTTAAAAGGGCCATTTGTGGGGGCATGCCCCAAAAAGTTCAGCTCTTTTGCCTGTAAAATAAAAATACAACCCCCCCCCAACATTAAAACCCACCACCCACATACCCCTAATCTAACCCAAACCCCCCTTACAAAAACCTAACACTAATCCCCTGAAGATCATCCTACCTTGAGTCGTCTTCACTCAGCCGAGCCACCGATGGAACTGAAGAGGGCATCCGGAACGGAAGAAGTTAATCCTCCAAGCGGCGCTGAAGAAATCTTCCATCCGATGAAGTCATCATCCAGGCGGCGCTGAAGAAGTCTTCGATCCGGCCGATGTCATCTTCAAAGAGGCGCTGAAGAGGTCTTCTATCCGGGCGAAGTCATCTTCCAAGCCGGGTCTTGAATCTTCCTTCCGCCGACGCGGAACCACCTTCTTCACCGACGGACTACGACGAATGACGGCTCCTTTAAGGGACGTCATCCAAGATGGCGTCCCCTCAATTCCGATTGGCTGATAGGATTCTATCAGCCAATCGGAATTAAGGTAGGAAAATCTGATTGGCTGATGGAATCAGCCAATCAGATTCAAGTTCAATCCGATTGGCTGATCCAATCAGCCAATCAGATTGAGCTCGCATTCTATTGGCTGATCGGAACAGCCAATAGAATGCGAGCTCAATCTGATTGGCTGATTGGATCAGCCAATCGGATTGAACTTGAATCTGATTGGCTGATTCCATCAGCCAATCAGATTTTCCTACCTTAATTCCGATTGGCTGATAGAATCCTATCAGCCAATCGGAATTGAGGGGACGCCATCTTGGATGACGTCCCTTAAAGGAGCCGTCATTCGTCGTAGTCCGTCGGTGAAGAAGGTGGTTCCGCGTCGGCGGAAGGAAGATTCAAGACCCGGCTTGGAAGATGACTTCGCCCGGATAGAAGAGTTTTAATGTTAGGGGGGGGGGTTGTATTTTTATTTTACAGGCAAAAGAGCTGAACTTTTTGGGGCATGCCCCCACAAATGGCCCTTTTAAGGGCTGGTAAGGTAAAAGAGCATTGAAATTTATGTAATTTAGAATAGGGTAGGGATTTTTTTTATTTTGGGGGGGTTTGTTATTTTATTAGGGGGCTTAGATTAGGTGTAAGTAGCTTAAAATTGTTGTAATATTTTTAACATGTTTGTAACGTAATTTTTTATTTTTTGTAACTTAGCTTTTTTTATTTTTTGTACTTTAGTTAGTTTATGTAATTGTATTTCATTGTAGTTCTTTGTAGGTAGTTTATTTAGTTAATTTAATGATAGTGTAGTATTAGGTTTAATTGTAACTTAAGTTAGGAATTATTTTACAGGTAATTTTGTATTTCTTTTAGCTAGGTAGTTATTAAATAGTTAATAACTATTTAAAAACTATTCTAACTAGCTAAAATAAATACAAAGTTACCTGTAAAATAAATATAAATCCAAAAATAGCTATAATATAAGTATTAATTACATTGTAGCTATCTTAGGGTTTATTTTACAGGTAAGTATTTATTTTTAAATAGGAATAATTTATTAAAGTATAGTGTAGTGTTAGGTGTAATTGTAACTTAGGTTAGGATTTATTTCACAGGTACATTTCTCTTTATTTTAGCTAGGTAAGCTATTAAATAGTTAATAACTATTTAATAGTTATTGTACATGGTTAAAATAAATTGAAAGGTACCTGTAAAATAAAAATAAATCCTAAGATAGCTAGAATATAATTATTATTTATATTGTAGCTATATTAGGGTTTATTTTAAAGGTAAGTATTTAGTTTTAAATAGGATTCATTTAGTTAATAAGAGTTAATTTATTTAGATTTATTTAATTAATATTTAAGTTAGGGGGCGTTAGGGTTAGGGTTAGGTTTAGGGGTTAATCATTTTATTACAGTGGCGGCGGCGTAGTGGGGGGCAGGATAGGGGTTAATAAATTTATTATAGGTGGCGACGGTGTAGGGGGGGCAGATTAGGGGTTAATAAATGTATTATAGGTGGCGACGGTGTAGGGGGGGCAGGATAGGGGTTAATACATTTAATATAGGTTGCGGCGGGTTCAGGGAGCGGCGGGTTAGGGGTTAATACATTTATTATAGTTGCGGTGGGCTCCGGGAGCGGCGGTTTAGGGGTTAATATGTATAGAGTAGCTTGCGGTGGGCTCCGGGAGCGGCGGTTTAGGGGGTAATAACTTTATTTAGTTGCGGCGGTGTAGGGGGGGTCAGATTAGGGGTGTTTAGACTCGGGGTACATGTTAGGGTGTTAGGTGTAGACAGCTCCCATAGAAATCAATGGGATGTCTGTCAGCAGCGAACTTGTACTTTCGCTATGGTCAGACTCCCATTGATTCCTATGGGATCCGCCGCCTCCAGGGGTGGCGGATTGAAAACCAGGTACGCTGGGCCGTAAAAGTGCCGAGCGTACCTGCTAGTTTTTTGATAGCTAGCAAAAGTAGTGAGAATGTGCCGCACTTGTGTGCGGAACATCTGGAGTGACGTAAGAATCGATCTGTGTCGGACTGAGTCCGGCGGATCGAAGCTTACGTCACAAAATTCTACTTTTGCCTGTCTCGAGCCTTTGATAACTAAGGCGTATCAGCCTCGCCACAAATACGCTGCGGAATACGCAGCGTATTTGAGGTTGACGGCTTGATAACTAGGCCCCTTGGTCTACTAGGATGATGAGAATCTATGGTGGCTCATGAGGAACAATTTTTTTTTTTTTTTTTTTTTAAATATTTTTATTGAGGTCAAAAAGCATTAACACAAATGAAAAACATAAACAAGGCATTCAAGACATATCTGATTTACAGTAGATATTAAAAGTCTCCATCATCCAGCCCTTGATATCAAAAGGTAAGGCCACTTTTGGACCTATGTAGTAGTTTAGTTCAGAGTCCAAGGGGTTATATTTTCGACTTATAAGATTGCACATGTAACTCAAGAGCTCCAGTGTGTATATGGTGTACAATCTGATAGGAGATGCAAGCCAAGTACAATAGTTTTGAGAAACATAACTGTGTTCACATAATAAAGACATCTGCCCTCATTTTATACTAGCATTAGTTACGACATATAACATAAAGAAAGGTTTACATAGACATACATCGTTATATTCAAAAGTATCATGAAACTGTTTGCTTCTTTTTTAAGGATTTATATAGATGTACCGGTCAGGACTGGATATCATTTTAACACACACACCTCGCGGTGACAAGTGGCCATTTTTGTGGTCTAAACAAAGAGAGAACCATAAAAATAAAACTACATAACAGAACAAGATTAAACTCCCCTATGCAGGGCTTATTGTCTAACTAGTATAGTCTACATTATTAAACCTAGTAGCTGTATATATGCACTTCCAACTGATCGTTGCGTTACATTCCCTGGGAAGATATCAAAGGGTTATAATACGGCTCACAGCACTCTCCAATTAGATGTAGCTCATGTTAGCGATTAGAAGTGACATATGGGCTCCCAACAACGGTCCCGGCCGCAGACCGCCAAGTGGGGCACTGTTATTGCTATTCTATATGTGCTCTGAGGCAGCGTACATACCCCTGACCCCCTGTTCAGTTCCGATCTTGTCAACCCAGGGGCCCCCCCTAAACCCCACAGGCAACACTCAGGGGAATAAAAGGGCGCCAGTGTATCCCCAAAGCCTCCGCTATGCTATAAATACATGAATATCTCTAAAGCTCCCTCATAGCGTGCATCAGGCAGAGTGTGTGTAGCCGTTTTAAATAAAACATGGGGAAGTGACAGCGAGTAAAACCACATTAGCATAGGTATAAATAAGCAGGATCAAAACATATTCAAACCAACAACACTCAAACAGCATTTTACAATACCAAAATTATGTCATGCTGGCTTCATCATGTCCCAATAATATTTCATCTTGGACTGTTTCCCAAAGTCATTTTTTGCAGAGTGAGCAGATTTACTCATCAGTTGTTTTAAGGCTGCTTCGGTAAAAGGTGATGTGTCCTCCTTAGATATGATAAGCCGGGAATCACTTCTAGTATCTTGTGTATGGGATGCCTCCAGGTCGTGTCTGTTTGACCACAGACCAGCGTGTGGAAAAATGCCGGGCTGCTTGGGTTGTATAGAGGCTGCTGTGTAGCGTGTTCCTACGCCATGGCTGCATGTGGGCTTTGTAGCTGCATTGAAAGATTCCACAGAGCTAGTGCGCTTCAGTTGCATGTTGATCACTGGCTGTTTGCTGTTTTGCCGGGGCGAGACCTTTCGAGGAGAACCCGATAAAGCCAATTCTGTACCGGCCTTGACTCCCCGCTTTCTTTGTAGGGAGGAATCCAAGGGATTGCTCTTTGCTGCGGAGGTGTCATCCATACTTGCCGCCTCCATGTCCTCTGCTCTGCACTCTGGGTTAAAGTATAATATGTGTGATTGCGTTAGAAAGTCCCATGGCGCTCTTTGTAACAGATCCAGAAAGCGGTGTTCAATTCTTTCCATAATGTCATCAAGGCGCTGTAGACAGTTAACTTCCATCACAGCAGCCATGTTTATTGCGCAGCTAGAGGATGCTTAGTAGCCGCGAGTTTTTATGTTTGAGAGGTCCCCTTTCTGCTATAGTGCTGCAGAAGTGTGAGAAATTTATATGCAATTATGTCCAGTCCTGACAATGACCCTCGGAGAACCGAGGGGGGTAGCGCTGCCTGTCTTGAGCCGTCGCTCCAGGCCTTTTTTGTCCACTCTCTTGCTTTAGCGTCAGAAATACAGTGAGGAACCTGATTTTCTCTTAACAGACCACTAAACCAGTAGTGTTGATCATTTTTTATGATAGGTCACTGTAGTAAGTACCCTACACCGGCAGATTGCTGGGTTATCGGCAGGAGCACAGAGAAGATGCGACCGTTCACAGTCGCTGCTAGGACACGCCCCCCCATGAGGAACAATTTATCTAACAAACTTCAAAACTGAGCCATACACTAGATGGCAATATTTCAATGCACCTCTATAGGTGATGAACACATTCATTAACTTATAACAGCAAAACATATATACTTGCTGAAACGCATTACAACAGGCTTAATCCTAGACCAGTCTAGGACTAAACCACGATTGTCAGAAAGATAACAATCTTCATATGGAACATAACTAAAAAGGACAGAAAACTGAGCCTTCAAAAGAACTGGCAGCTAAGACCTTATTAAAACCATCCTATAAAATAGCAAGACATTTGGGAATTCAAAATGAATGGCAAGAAAAAACTTGATTCGAACATCAATAAATAAAGGCCTTCCAAACTTTTTAATAACAATTGTCCTAGTCAAAGACTTACAAGCTTAAATAAGAAACTCAATAACTGAACAAATAGTTCAAAGGACTAGAAAACGCATACAAAAAAGAACCCTAACATAGAAGGCCTGAGGGCAAAAGAAGCAGCCAAGGAGAAAAACTGGATAACAGAACCAGATCTGCATAAAAAATACCGCAGGAACAAGCTGGAGCAAACACATAATTTATTCTTACCTGATAAATGTATTAATTTCATGTTGGTGAAAGTTATTCCCAGGAGTAATGGATTATGGACTCTCACCACCATGAAAGAAATTAATTTATCAGGTAAGCATAAATTATGTTTTTTAGTTACTGCTTCATAACTAGATAAAATATGATATATTGGTTTCAGTCTGTTCCAGATCCCTGGGTTCGGAATACTGTTTTTTCAGGGATATTGTATAGGATTCAGAGGAAGGTTTTTTTTTCTGTCCAATGTTTCAAGGAATCCTGGGAAAGCTTAATATTTTCTTCAGTCTTTCTCAGATCTGGAAGATATTGGATTGATTATTCAAGGTCCTTTGCAGGAACAGGGGATGAGATTTTATTCAAATATTTTAATTGTTCCAATGAAGTAAGGTACTTTCAGACCAGTTCTAGATCTAAAGTCTCTGAACAGGTTTATAAGGATTCCATCTTTCAGAGTGGAAACTACCCTGACTATACTGCCTTTTGTTCAGCAAGGCCAGTTTATGTCCACAATAGATTGAAATGATGGCTACCTTCATGTTCCTATTCACATAGCTCATTTTCATTTTCTGAGGTTTGCCTTTCTGGACAGGCATTTTCAGTTTGTTGCTCTACCATTTGGTCTGGCTACAGCTCCAAGAATATTCACAATGGTTCTGGGTGCCCTTTTGTCTGTGATCAGGTCTCAGGGTATTGCAATGTTTCCATACCTGGACGATACCTGGACGACATCATGACATCATGGTTAAATCTTCATCTATTTCACACCAACCGACTCTGGTTGGAGGATCAATTTTCCAAAGAGCTTTTTGGTTCCTCAGAGAAAGGTAACTTTCTTGGTTTTCCAAATAGATTCAGTATCCATGAGTCTTTCTCTAACAGAGCAGAGAAGGTTGAAATTGGTGTCAGCGTGTCTGAACCTTCAGTCTCTCTTATTTTTTAGTGGCTCTGTGTATGGAATTCCTAGGTCTCATGATTGCATCCTCAGATGCAATCCATTTGCTCAATTTCACATGAGGCCTCTTTAGCTTTGTTTGTTGCATCAATAGTGCAGTGATTATACTCAGCTCTCTCAAAGGATACAGTACAAGTCAGTCTCTAACTGACCTTTTCAGTTGTCAATCTCTACATCCAGCAGAGTTGTCTCTTTACCAGGATGTGTTCAATAAGATTGTGGATCTTTGGGGTCTCCCAGAAATAGATCCAATGGCCTCTTGTTTAAACAACACTTCCCAGGTACTTTACGAGGTCCAGGGATCCTCAGGCAGAGTTAGTGGATGCTCAATTAGTTCCTTAGTCTTTTCGGCCTGCTTATCTGTTTCTGCCGCTGGTTCTTCTTCCCAGAGTGATTTTGAAGGTAAGTCTATAGAAGTCTTCTGTAATCCTGATTGCCCCAGCTTGACCTCACAAGATTTGGTATGCGGATCTGGTTCAGATGTCCAGTTACCCTCCTTGTCCTCTTCCTCTACGGACAGACCTTCTGTCCCAAGGTCCATTTGTCATCAAGATCTTAAGTCTCTGAACTTGATGGCATGGAAATGTAATGCTTAGTCCTTAGACATAGTGATTCCTATCATTCTGTGATTAATATCGTGATTCAGGCTCATTAGCCTGTAACTAGGAAATTCTTAACAAGATCTGGAACGGCTTTATTTCATGGTGTATAAATCCTGTTTTTTCCTGGCATTCTTTCAACATTCCTAGGATTCTGCAGTTTTTGCTGGAGGGTCTAGAGAAGGGCCTATCTGCCAGTTCTCTGAAGAGGAGATTTCTGCTCTTTCAGTTTTGTTTTGCTAATCGTCCTAATGTTCATGGTTTTGTTTAGGCTCTGGTTCATATCAAACCTGTTATCAAGATTATTTCTCCTCCATGAAATCTTAACCTGGTGTTAAGAGTTTTGCAGGCTCCTCTTTTTGAACCTATGCATACGTTTCTTGGAAAGTGTTATTAATTTTGGCTATTTATTCTTCTAGAACAGTTTCTGAGTTATCTGCTCTTTCTGAAATCTTTATCTGATTTCAGGATAAGGCTTATCGGGATAAGGCTGTTTTATGGACATCATTTAATTTTTTGCCTAGAGTTTTTTCTTCAGAAAACTTTAGCAGAGAGTGTTTTTCCTTCTTTGTGCCCTAATCCTAAGAATGCTTCTGAAAAATCTTTGCATTATTTGGATGTTGTTATGGCATTGAAATATTACATTGATGCTACTAAGGATTTTAGACAAATTTCCAGTTTGTTTGTTCTTTTTTTCTGGTCAGAAGGGGTCTGCTGTTTCTTTAGCCTCTTGGTTAAAACTTTTGACTCACAAAGGTAAAAAATAAATACAAAAGAAATGTTGCAGCGCTAATGACAGTTACCAACATATACCTTGGAATATGGTAGAAACCGTGTGAATGGTAGTGAATCGGTCAGTTCAATCAGTATAGGATGCAGCTGTGCAGTGATCCGTGGGTTTCTTGTCCACCGATAGGAAAAACATGTAGAAGACAGCGCAATCCTCGATTCAAGGTAGTATTTATTCAAGATGAATAAAAGTCACGCAAGTAATATTATACTCACTAGACAATACAAAACAATATGCCCATAAATGTTGATGAATCCGACTGAGATGCACAGTAATCGCACAGGTAAATGTTCTCTGTTAGAGCACAGCAAGGCGGATCTATTTTGAAATCTCCACCGACGGCGATTCCAGTGAAGCTGATGTCACAGCACCTTCCTACAGATCCTAAGATGTAAGAACATAAATAGCAAATGTGAAATGTCTCCAAATGTCCTTTGGTTTGTAGATGCTTCCAGACAAAAGTCTGAACGTTGTCAGAGGAAATGCGTTGAGATCATCACGCTCCAAACCTTGACGTTCTCTGACACACCTGGAGGCTTTGCCAGCTCCCTGGTCTTGCGCAGACTGTGGAAGTTGCAGCTTCTGAGTTCCATCTGTCTGGAAGCGTATACGGACCAAAGGACATTTGGAGACATTTCTCATTTGCTATTTATGTTCTGACATCTTAGGATCCGTAGGAAGGTGCTGTGACGTCAGATTCACTGGAATCGCCGTTGGCGGAGATTTCGAAATAGATCCGCCTTGCTGTGCTCTAACAGAGAACTTTTACCTGTGCGATTACTGTGCATCTCAGTCGGATTCATCAACATTTATGGGCATATTGTTTTTTATTGTCTAGTGAGTATAATATTAATTGCATGACTTTTATTCATCTTGAATAAATACTACCTTGAATCGAGGATTGCGCTTCCTTGTACCACAAAGGTCAGCCTCCACCGCAACAGATTACTGCCCATTCTACTAGGTCAGTTGCCACTTCTTGGGATTTCAAGAATGAGGCTTCAGTTGATCAAATTTACAAGGCAGCAATTTGGTCTTCTTTGCATACTTGTACTACATTCTACAATTTTGATGTTTTTGCTTCTTCTGAAGCAGCCTTTGGTAGGCAGGTTCTTCAGACAGTTGTCTCAGTTTGATTTTTTCATCTGTTTGCTTATTTTAAGTACATCCAAAAAAGAAAAAAAAACATTTATTGGGGTTATGGATTTCATTTCTCAGTGAAACAAAGTTGTTTTTAAATCCCTCCCTTTATGTTACTCTTAGGTATTTGTTCCCAAAAGTAAAAGATCATTGACGCTCATCACCACCTGTATGATAGAAAACATAATATATGCTTACCTGATAAATTAATTTCTTTCATTGTGGTGAGACCCCACCCTTGTGTTTTTTGGGGGTTAATTTTTTTCTCCGCGCCGGATGGATGAAGATAGAAGATGCCGTCTGGATGAAGACTTCTGCCCGTCTGGAGAACCACTTCTGCCGGCTTGGATGAAGACTTCTCCTGGCTTCGTTGAGGACTTATTCCTGCTTGGATGAAGACTTCTCCAGGCTTCGTTGAGGATGGATGTCCGGTCTTCAAAACTGTAAGTGGATCTTCGGGGGTTAGTGTTAAATCAACCAATCGGATTTTTCCTACCTTAATTCTGATTGGCTTTTAGAATCCTATCAGCCAATCGGAATTCGAGGGACGCCATCTTGGATGACGTCATTTAAAGGAACCTTCATTCTTCATTAGGACTTCGATTGAAGAGGATGGCTCCGCATCGGCTGGATAGAAGATGGCTCTGCTCCGCTCCGGAAGGATGAAGATAGAAGATGCCGCCTGGATGAAGATGTCTGCCGGTCTGGATGTCCTCTTCTGCTTGGATAGGATGAAGACTTCTGCCAGTCCGGATGTCCTCTTCTGCCCCATCGGTGCCCAGCTGGGTGAACACGGCTCAAGGTAGGGTGATCTTCAATGGGGTAGTGTTAGGTTTTTTTAAAGGGGGATCGGTTGGGTTTTAGAGTAGGGGTGTGTGGGTGGTGGGTTGTAATTTAGGGGAGGGGATTGTATTTCCTTTTTTTGCAGGTAAAAGAGCTGATTACTTTGGGGCAATGCCCTGCAAAAAGCCCTTTTAAGGGCTGGTAAAAGAGCTGATTACTTTGTAATTTAGTTTAGGATAGGGAATTTTATTATTTTGGGGGGCTTTTTTATTTTCTTAGGGGGCTTAGATTAGGTGTAATTAGATTAAACTTCTTGTAATATTTTTTTCTTTTTTGTAATTTAGTGTTTGTTTGTTTTTGTAATATAGTTTAGTTTATTTAATTGTATTTTATTTTAGATAATTGTAGTTAATTTATTTAATTAATTTATTGATAGTGTAGTGTTAGGTGTATTTGTAACTTAGGTTAGGTTTTATTTTACAGGTAATTTTGTAATTATTTTAACTAGGTAGCTATTAAATATAGTTATTGTACCTATTTAAAATAAATACAAAGTTGCCTGTAAAATAAATATAAATCCTAAAATAGCTACAATGTAACTATTAGTTATATTGTAGCTATATTAGGGTTTATTTTATAGGTAAGTATTTAGTTTTAAATAGGAATAATTTATTTAATTATAGAAATTTTATTTAGATTTAAGTTAGGGGGTGTTAGGGTTAGGGTTAGGTTTAGGGGTTAATACATTTAATATAGTAGCGGCAACGTTGGGGGCAGCAGATTAGGGGTTAATAATTGTAGGTAGGTGGCGGCGATGTTGGAGGCGGCAGATTGGGGTTAATAATTATAATGTATGTGTCGGCGATGTTAGGGGCAGCAGATTAGGGGTTCATATGGATAATGTAGGTGGCGGCGGTGTCCGGAGCGGCAGATTAGGGGTTAATAGTATAATACAGGTGGTGACGATGTTGGGGGCTGCATATTAGAGGTTAATAAGTGTAAGGTTAGGTGTCTTTAGACTCGGGGTTCATGTTAGGGTGTTAGGTGTAGACTTAGAAAGTGTTTCCCCATAGGGAACAATGGGGCTGCGTTAAGAGCTGAACGCTGCTTTTTTGCAGGTGTTAGGTTTTTTTCCTGCCAGCTCAGCCCGATTGTATCCTATGGGGAAATCGTGCATGAGCGCGTTTTTCCAGCTTACCGCTACCATAAGCAATGCTGGTATTACAGGTAGAAGTGGCGCTAAATTTGCTCAACGCTCACTTTTCTGAGGCTAACGCAGACATTCAGAAAACTTGTAATACCAGCGTTGTTTAAAGTGTGCGCTGCAAAAAAAGGCTTGTTAGCACCGCAAGTTTTTACCAACAGAACTTGTAATGTAGCCAATGATTTTTTTAAAATGGGTAAAGATATGTTCAGATTCTTTAGAACTTTAAAATGTAAAGCTTTTTTTGCACATAAAGATTCGGTGAATTTAATACAATATGCTTCTATGAGTTCTGCTAGAGGGACATTGAATTTAAAGGCAGCTGCTTTGTATAAAAGAGTACCTTCGTTCCTCCGGATACTAATAGCAGTGTTGAAACCTTCACAAAATTGGTTAAACATGATTTGGATAAGTTGAAAGATAAAGTGAAGCGTTAGCCATGGAAATGTAGGCCAAATTTATCTAGGGATCAATGTACTGCTATTATTGATACAAAATGAGATTAGGGGTATTTTGGATAAGGCATTATTGAGAAATATAATAGATAATTCCCTTTTTGATTATCTGTTTATGGAATGGCCTAAGACCCCTATCTTTTACACAGTACCGAAGGTACATAAAAGTTTGGATAGACCCCCAGGGGGGCACCCTATTGTGGCTGGGGTCAAATCTGTTTTTACTAATATTGCCACATATATAGATAAACTGCTTCAACAAGGGGTTTTGAAATTAACATCCTATATTAAAGATACCAGTGATTTTTTTAGGTAAGCTGAAAGATCTTCCAATGCAGAATACTAAATATATATTATTTACCTTGGATGTGAGTAGTCTATACACAGTCAAAAATCACGAAACTGGAATAGGATCTAGTATGTGTGCTTTGAAAGGCACTGGCATATACACTGAATTTCAATTACAGTTTATATAGGAATTGATGAGAATTGTGTTATATCATAATTATTTCCTTTTTGCAGATGACTGGTATGAACAGGCAAAAGGGTACAGCAATGGGTTCGAATGTCGCCCCATCATACGCCAACCTTTTCATGGGACAAATTGAAGAAAAGTTTGTATATGAAAATGTATTATTTAAACGCTATGGAGCAGCCTGGTGGCGCTTCATAGATGTGTTTGGCGTGTGGTGGGGTGACATTGGGACCCTTTTGTCTTTTGTTGAACAGCTCAATAATGCAGCTAATGGTGTGAAATTTATTGTTTCCTTCAGTGAGGAGAGTATTTTATTCTTGGACACGATAATATACAGAAATTTGAGTGGCTTGTTAAGTGTAGATATTCACAAAAAACCTACAGATAGATACACACTATTGGCATATGATAGTTACCATCCTGTTCGGCTAAAGAACTCTCTTCCACGCATCCAGATGCTGAGAGTTAAAAGAATAGTAAGTGACAGTTCTTTAGCGGAACAGAGATTGATAGAGATGGCTATGAAGTTTGAGGATAGAGGATATCCAAGCTCTATTGTAAATTATGAGAGAAGAAGAGTTTTAGAGGAAGTATCTAATGGAAATAGAAAAGAAACAAAGTCACAACGCATAGTATGTGTCACTCAACATAATCCTTACAGCAAGGATATTTCCAGGATTGTATATAAACATTGGGATGTTCTGAAGGACTGCAATCCTGATATTATAGCCTTTATAGATCTCCATATGATGGCTTACAGAAGAGTACCTAACTTAAAACATATGTTAGTTAAGAGTGATGTAGGCCCTAGAAAGTACCTAGTCAAACCTACATTACAACTAAAAATACTGGCCCTTTCCCTTGTTTGGGGCGTGCCAGTTGTAGCGCCAGTGATTAAAGGTAAAGCTTTTTTACATCCCTTAACAGGTAGAAAGTTTAGAATTAGGGAACATTATACGTGTGACTCATCCTATGTTGTCTACCTAATAAAGTGCCCCTGTTAGAAAATGTACTTGGGTGAGACGATCAGAAAGGTGAGAGATAGGATGAGTCAACACAGTCTAATATTCGCTTTTTTAGAGGCTAGGCACAGTATAAGCCAGCTTAGGTGGCAAATCATTGATGACATAGGTAGGTTACGCAGGGGGGGGGAAATAAGGAACCCCTTTTAAAACATAGGGAATCCTTTTGGATCCATAAACTCAACACTATGGCACCTGTAGGTCTAAATAGGGAGCTAGATTTTGCTGTGTTTCTTTAAAGTTATTGTCTAGTAGCTTTTTATCTGGTATAGGTAATTTTAAATTGGTTTGCATTTTAGAATGATTTATGTATAGGATTATAGCATAGAAATAAAGTTATTGGTTTTTATTAGCATGTATTAAATTACAATGTAAGCCAGGTGGCGCTATATTGTTGTGAACTGTATGGGTGTATGAAGGGTTAAACGTTTCCCTATAAAAGTCCAGTGCACACCTGTTTAATCTATGCATGATTAAGGGAATTGCTCCTGAAACGTTGCATATGTTTTTACCTGCAACAACAATAAACTTCTAAGATTGATTTATAAATATTTGGTGCTGTGGATTCCTAAATTTTTGATACTGGAGAGGATAGGAGTCTCCTCTGTTCCACTGGCAACAAGAAATATAGGAAGAAGGTGCTGTCTGTGAATTGTATGGTGCTTTTCCCAAGAATAAAGGAGCTTGGACCACCATGAAAGAAATGAATTTATCAGGTCAGCATAAATTATGTTTTTCTAATATGTTTTCGGTTCTGTAGTTCAGGACCAGGCAAGGAGGTCTGACAGGTGGTAAATGATCAATACTTGAATTTATTTCCTGTAAACTTATCAGGTAGTGGCTTGAGCAGAAATAGGTGCAGATGTAACTTTCATATCTCTAGAGAAGATGTAATTGTCCAGTATACAATTGTTGCACAGTTTACATAAGGGTGGCGTATTGTTAGGATAAAAACAGAAATGGCTTCTGGCACTCATGTTGGTTATATGTGGGTGTGTATATTCAACTTGTACCTCACATTATTAGGAAGTCCTAGGAACACCTATAAAATAATGAGTAGAGCCATATTTTGCCATCAAGACAGCCTAAATTTTAATGGATTTAATGAAGTTGTAGTATGTTCCTTTGAGATATTATCTTTTATGCAGACTGTAAAGCAGCACACAGGTTCTGTTGACTTGATGTTGTTGGGTTCATAGTGCACACAGCTTATTAAACTTCATCACACAAATGTTTAGTTAAATTGAGATCAGGAGACTAAACTGGCTATTGTATTAAACTTAAAGGAATAGTCTTGTCAAAATTAAATTGTCCTGATTCAGATATAGGCCTCTAGTTATTAAGGTCTGGCGGACCTGATCCGACATTGCGGATCAGGTCCGCCAGACCTCGCTGAATACGGCGAGCAATACGCTCGCCGTATTCAGCATTGCACCAGCAGCTCACAAGAGCTGCTGGTGCAACACCGCCCCTTGCAGACTCGCGGCCAATAGGCCGCCAGCAGGGGGGTGTCAATCCGATCGTACTCGATCGGGTTGGTTTCCGGCAATGACTGTCTGCCTGTTCAGAGCAGGCGGACAGGTTATGGAGCAGCGGTCTTTGTGACTGTGTCTGAAGACTCGCCAGAAACAGACGCCATCAAGCTCCTTACGGAGCTTGATAACTAGAGGCCATTATATGCAATTTTAAGCTACTTTCTAATTTACTCCTATTATCATTTCTCTTCGTTCTCTTTGTATCTTTATATGAAAATGCAAGAATGTAAGCATAGGAGCCGGCCCATTTTTGGTTCAGCACTTGGGTAGCACTTTCTGATTGGTGTCTAAATGTAGCCACTAATCAGCAAGCACTACCCAGATGCTGAACCAAAAATGGGCTGGCTCCTAAACTTACATTTAAATAAAGATAGCAAGAGAACAAAGACAAATTGATATTAGAAGTACTTTAGAAAGTTGCTTAAAATTGCATACTCTATCTGAATCATGAATGTTTCATTTTGACTAGACTATTCCTTTAAGTAACAGACATGGTCCTGAAACCAATGGGAGGCAACAAAGTGCCTTACGACAAGGTGCATTGTCTTGTGGAATTATGCCATTGAGGTCAGGGAACATGCAGGAGTACCCATCCTCCATTATTATCAAATACACAGTAGCATTCAAAGAAGAATGGAGAGGTACCAGGTGACCTAGTGTGTACCATAAAAACACGACAAACAGCATGATCCCACCACCAGTCTGGATAGAGAATATGGCTTCATGGTGCTTGTGCCAAAACCTCCCACTGCTATTATGTTACAAAATAAATCTGGACTAATCAAAGAAGGCAATGGTGCACAAGATTTCACTAGACTGTCCAGTGCTGATGGCTACATGTCCTCTGCAGCTACTTTTTTCTTGTTTTTGTCTGATGAACATTATCCTCTTTCCTTGCTGCATCTTTCTTTAACTGCTGTTTCTGAGATGAAACAGCAGATTACTTTGTACTGCTGAGTTATTTATACACATTTTACACATATTTTATTCTTCATGAGTCTAGCAAGTATTTGGTAACCTCACTCATCAACCAGGGCCTTTTGACTTAATGCACGTCAAGCACTCAATGGCCCCAATTTATCAAGCTGCGGATGCAGCTTGGGGGCCCATTACTGTAGCCTCGCATGAGCAAGCCTACAGCTGAAAGTTACCTAACCAGTATGCCTTTGAGGAGGTTACGGTGTGGAATTCGGAATGCAGGAACAGATTCACAGAACAATTAAAGTCTTTTGAAATCTTTACTGATTAATAAGCAAAAGAACAGTTGGTAGTTCAAATTGAAGATTACAGGCTGTTTCACTATAAAATAAAGGATAACCGCTTATCACTCATCAGCCTGTCTCACAGTCACCTGATTAAACTGGTAGTGAGAAAGATGAGGCGCTGGAGAATTGACCCTGCTAGACTAATGTATTCCCCTCTAAGAAAACAGTGGTTGATATGTAGTGAATGTAGTCCAGCGCTAGATTAGCACGGGTAGAGTATTTAGTTAAATTCTATAATTCGAATATATTGTATTTTGTGATTGGATAAATGTTTAATGTATGTACTGCAATGTTGTTATTATATATTTATTGTAGGTAATCCTAAGTATTTATCAACATTCAGTTAATAAAAAGATATAAACAGGTATATACAACTGATATATATATAAACTTGTCTAATGTGAACTTCTTATCTATATATATAAAAACTAATAAAACATTTGTATAATTAGACAGAAATTTAATAACTTGTTAAAAGCATACATAAAATAAAAAGGGACGTCTCCCTTATAACATCGATTTCATCAGAGAAAACAATTGAATAACTGTAGTATATATTTCCGCTATTTGATAATCAGGTACCTGTTATATAGTGTAACAAATGATAATGTCCAGAAATTGGATTAAAAAAACTTAAAGATCCAAACGAGATGACCTCCCCGCTATTGTGGCGGGTGTGTGTTACCGGTCCGTTAGTGAGAGACTGGTATTTAAAAATGTCAAGTGCTTATTATGTTGCAATTTTTTTAAACTTTAATCTGTATGTGTATCAGAAGGTGTATTCCCCTATTCCGTGTGTAATTAGGGAGTCTTGGGGGAGATTGCAACTTACGCTGGTCTCTTGGCACACCTGATTTCTCTTTTAGTGTGGTCTTTGCGGTCACATTCAGTGACTTGGTTGTTAAACTTTGCGGTCACGTGCAGTGACTATAATGCAATCCTCGCAGTGTGGACTTGGCGGTCACTTGTAGTGGTGGGAATTGAACTCGTGACCTTTAGGGTAAGAGAGGGAGATCTTAACCATTAGGCTATGTGTATCTCACTTTCTGTGTTAGCTTAGTGGACTTGGCGGTCACTTGTAGTGACTGTAATGAGGTCTTTGCGGTCACGGAGGTGACTAGTGGTGGGGTCTTTGCGGTCACAAGTGGTGACTAGGAGTAGAATCTTTAGCGGACATCAGTGATGTTATACAGCAAGGTCTTTGCGGTCACAGATTGTGACTTGCATGTATTAACTTGCGGTTGTATCTTTGCGGTCACAGATTGTGACTTAAAAGTGGTCTTTGCGGTCACTAACAGTGGTGACTTAGAGGAAATCTTTGCGGTCACTAGTAGTGACTAACAGAATGATCTGTATCGTTGGAGATCAAAGTAAAACTTGGCAATCTCTCTGTGCAACTTAGTAGAGCTGATTAGAAACAAATGCAGGTTGTAACAACGTCCAGCTGCAATGTTGCAGGAGGTAATCAGCAAAGGAAGTCTTGTAGTAGTTTTCTTTCCTTTCTTGGCAATTATAACAGCAATCAAAATAAAAACATAAAGTGCAGAGTGACAACAGTGTCAAGGTCAACGCGTTTCGCCCTTAGGCTTTATCAAGACATGTTTGTCTGTGTCACCTGAGTCTATATATAGGGCTTAACTGGTTTGGATTGGCTATTCTATGTAATTTAATTAAAGGTGGAAAGTATAGATATATGGAAATTCAATATAAAGGTGGAATTATATAGTTGTGTGTGTCTTAGCTTATTGTTCTTCATTTGTTTTTGTTCTTTGTGTTGTAATAAATGAAAGAGAATGAATAGATCCTAGAAAGGTTCTTGTAAGAATGCAATAAACATTATTTAGAGAGTTCTAAATATATCTATATAATGTATAATGTATGTATTTGTATTGATTTTGATGTGCTTATAGTTGCTTGAATATTGAGCATATGTTCATTTTTAAATATATAAAACAAATAGAAATTATAAGTAAAGATTTTTTTTAAATAAAAAAGTTATGACTTAGTGAGTAATTTTTCAAAAAAAAAAAAATAATAATAATAACAAAAAAATTAAAACTGTTTCAGTATTCCCTTTTGTGATTGAACTCATGACCTTTTGGTAATTGAGCCGAGGGTATTATCCACTAAACCACATCTACCTCAACATTGTATATAGTGAAATACATGTATTAGTGAAAGTATATGTATATACACACACATATATGTTTATATACATTTATATTTACAATATGGTTTTGTTTGTATAAATGAAGACCATAGAGAAAGAAGTGATGATATTCATAAGAGACTAAAATCTATATAGATAGTTTTTAGTGGTAGTAAAGGATGTTTAGTAGCATTTACCTGAACCAACAAAGGAATGTGGTGGGAATTGAACTCATGACCTTTAGGGTTAGAGAGAGAGAGATCTTAAACATTAGGCTATGTGTATCTCACTTTCTGTGTTAGCATAGAATGGAGGTATTTATATATATATATTAGTATGATGTAAAATTATTATAAGAAAGGGGAAATATCTAGCTCTGAATTTAAGCCAGTTGGAAATAGTGTGTCCATATTGTAGATCATTTTTGCTTCTAACTTCAATAATTGATTTTCTAAATTTCCCCCTCTCCAATTAAGTTTTATCTTGGCTAGACCCCAGAATTTAAAATGTTTGAGATTGTTATTGTGAATGTCCCTAAAATGAGAATAGAGATGTGTGTCAAGAGTGCCTCTATCAATGCATGACAGATGTTCCCTAATTCTATCGCGGAGGGTTCTTGTCGTTTCACCTATATAGTACTTTTTACATGAACATTCAATTATGTATATAATTCCTTTGTCTTGACATCTGATTGTTTCATCAATTCTGTATTTAAAGTTATTCACTTCTATTTCTTTTAGTTTGCTGCTGTATTTACAGGATCGGCATCCAAAGCATGGAAAGAAGCCTTTTATTTTATTTCCTTCTAAGCTTATATCTTGATTTCTTGTTTTTAGTGGTTTCAATTCGCTTGGCGCTAGTTTATTTTTTAAAATTTTTTTTTTTTTGCTCTTCTGTATATGATTTTTGGAAATTGTGTTACTTTATCCCCTATTATGGGATCCGTCTGTACTATGTGCCAGTGTTTTTTAAGTATTTTGTTTATTAATTTGTTATTGCACTTGTAATCCGTAATAAATGACACATTTACCTCATTCTTTGTATCACCATGGCCTCTACTTTGTTTATTTCTATAAGATAGTAGATCTTTGCGGTCTATTTTATCTACCTCTTCCCTTGCTTGGTGTATTATTTTATCCTCATACCCTCTTTCTTTAAATTTATTTTCTAAGATTGTTATTTGTCTTTCAAATTCTAATTGTTTTGAACAATTCCTTTTAATACGCAGATATTGACCTTTGGGTATGTTATTTTTCCACCTTTCTAGGTGGCAGCTTTTGTAGTGTATGAAATTATTAGCGTCTACTTCTTTGAAATGGGTAGACGTATTTAATTGGTTATCAATAATTTCTATATCTAGATCTAGGAAGACAATTTTTTGATTACTGAAAGTATATGTAAAGTTAATATTCATATCATTATTGTTCATGTCATTGATTAACATTTCTAATTCTGACAGTTCCCCTTTCCATATAAAAATAACATCGTCTATGTACCTCTTGTAGAGTACAAGATTTGCACCCAGCTCATGCCTAGGGAAGAAAGATTCTTCCCAATATCCCATAAAGAGATTGGCATAGCTGGGTGCAAATCTTGTACCCATAGCTGTCCCAGTCCTTTGTCTATAGAACTTGCCCTCAAAAGAGAAATAATTTTGTTCAAGTATAAATCTGATACCATTTAATATGAACTCTTGTTGTTCTTTCTTTAGAGTGGTATCTTTATCAAGATATTTTCTAACAGATTCTATGCCCAATTCATGATTAATTATCGTATATAAGGAGGTCACATCACATGTTACAAGAGTGTAGTTGTGTTCCCATTTAATATTATTTAAAATTTGAAGTATTTCTGTAGTATCTTTGAGGTATGAAGGTAATTCTTTAACATATGTTTGGAGATATCCGTCTATATATTTTGATAAGTTAGAGGTTAGGGAGTCAATACCTGATATTATTGGTCTACCTGGGGGATTGGTGGAATTTTTATGTACCTTAGGTAGGTAATAGAACACAGGGATTTTAGTTATTTTTGGTAGCAGGAAGCCATATTCTTTATCATTTAGTATATCTTTATCTTTAGCTTCATCGATTAATTTCATGAATTTAAGTGAGTACTTCTTTGTAGGATCAAGTTTTAGTATTTCATATGTGTTGGTATCACCCAATAGTCGATGTGCTTCTTCTGTGTATTGGGATCTGTTCATTATTACAACTCCTCCCCCCTTGTCTGCAGGTTTTATGATTATGTTAGGGTCTGACTGTAAATTTTTTAAAGTTTTTCTTTCTGTGAATGTTAAATTGTTAGATCTATTTTTTGTATTTGCTTTTTTAATGTCTCTTTGTACCAATCTCTCAAACATTTCTAAGTTTCTCCCTTTCTCATTCACCGGATAAAAGGTTGACTTAGGTTTTAAGTTAGAGTGTTTAAATGTGGTTGATGTTGGGGTTGAATTGATAGATTGTGTTTGCCAATTTCTTTCTATTGGATTCTTGAGGAAATACCTCTTAAGTGTAAGTTTTCTAACAAATTGACTCACATTGATGTGAGTATTAAATTTGTTCATTGTAGCTGAGGGGGCAAAGCTTAAACCTAAGTTGAGGACTCTTTTTTCTTCCTCTGTTAAAACTTTATTACTTATATTAAAGATTCCATTAGTAGGTGTTATTTGACTCGAGTTACGCCATCCGACACCAGGGACTTCAAAAGATACAGAGTACAATATAGGCCCACCACAAAAGGAAAGAAAAAGAAACAGAGAGGGTCTAGAGGAGGGCGAAAGAGAAAGGGACACAAAGAGAGTCAAATAACACCTACTAATGGAATCTTTAATATAAGTAATAAAGTTTTAACAGAGGAAGAAAAAAGAGTCCTCAACTTAGGTTTAAGCTTTGCCCCCTCAGCTACAATGAACAAATTTAATACTCACATCAATGTGAGTCAATTTGTTAGAAAACTTACACTTAAGAGGTATTTCCTCAAGAATCCAATAGAAAGAAATTGGCAAACACAATCTATCAATTCAACCCCAACATCAACCACATTTAAACACTCTAACTTAAAACCTAAGTCAACCTTTTATCCGGTGAATGAGAAAGGGCGAAACTTAGAAATGTTTGAGAGATTGGTACAAAGAGACATTAAAAAAGCAAATACAAAAAATAGATCTAACAATTTAACATTCACAGAAAGAAAAACTTTAAAAAATTTACAGTCAGACCCTAACATAATCATAAAACCTGCAGACAAGGGGGGAGGAGTTGTAATAATGAACAGATCCCAATACACAGAAGAAGCACATCGACTATTGGGTGATACCAACACATATGAAATACTAAAACTTGATCCTACAAAGAAGTACTCACTTAAATTCATGAAATTAATCGATGAAGCTAAAGATAAAGATATACTAAATGATAAAGAATATGGCTTCCTGCTACCAAAAATAACTAAAATCCCTGTGTTCTATTACCTACCTAAGGTACATAAAAATTCCACCAATCCCCCAGGTAGACCAATAATATCAGGTATTGACTCCCTAACCTCTAACTTATCAAAATACATAGACGGATATCTCCAAACATATGTTAAAGAATTACCTTCATACCTCAAAGATACTACAGAAATACTTCAAATTTTAAATAATATTAAATGGGAACACAACTACACTCTTGTAACATGTGATGTGACCTCCTTATATACGATAATTAATCATGAATTGGGCATAGAATCTGTTAGAAAATATCTTGATAAAGATACCACTCTAAAGAAAGAACAACAAGAGTTCATATTAAATGGTATCAGATTTATACTTGAACAAAATTATTTCTCTTTTGAGGGCAAGTTCTATAGACAAAAGACTGGGACAGCTATGGGTACAAGATTTGCACCCAGCTATGCCAATCTCTTTATGGGATATTGGGAAGAATCTTTCTTCCCTAGGCATGAGCTGGGTGCAAATCTTGTACTCTACAAGAGGTACATAGACGATGTTATTTTTATATGGAAAGGGGAACTGTCAGAATTAGAAATGTTAATCAATGACATGAACAATAATGATATGAATATTAACTTTACATATACTTTCAGTAAACAAAAAATTGTCTTCCTAGATCTAGATATAGAAATTATTGATAACCAATTAAATACGTCTACCCATTTCAAAGAAGTAGACGCTAATAATTTCATACACTACAAAAGCTGCCACCTAGAAAGGTGGAAAAATAACATACCCAAAGGTCAATATCTGCGTATTAAAAGGAATTGTTCAAAACAATTAGACTATGAAAGACAAATAACAATCTTAGAAAATAAATTTAAAGAAAGAGGGTATGAGGATAAAATAATACACCAAGCAAGGGAAGAGGTAGATAAAATAGACCGCAAAGATCTACTATCTTATAGAAATAAACAAAGTAGAGGCCATGGTGATACAAAGAATGAGGTAAATGTGTCATTTATTACGGATTACAACTGCAATAACAAATTAATAAACAAAATACTTAAAAAACACTGGCACATAGTACAGACGGATCCCATAATAGGGGATAAAGTAACACAATTTCCAAAAATCATATACAGAAGAGCAAAAAAAAAATTAAAAAATAAACTAGCGCCAAGCGAATTGAAACCACTAAAAACAAGAAATCAAGATATAAGCTTAGAAGGAAATAAAATAAAAGGCTTCTTTCCATGCTTTGGATGCCGATCCTGTAAATACAGCAGCAAACTAAAAGAAATAGAAGTGAATAACTTTAAATACAGAATTGATGAAACAATCAGATGTCAAGACAAAGGAATTATATACATAATTGAATGTTCATGTAAAAAGTACTATATAGGTGAAACGACAAGAACCCTCCGCGATAGAATTAGGGAACATCTGTCATGCATTGATAGAGGCACTCTTGACACACATCTCTATTCTCATTTTAGGGACATTCACAATAACAATCTCAAACATTTTAAATTCTGGGGTCTAGCCAAGATAAAACTTAATTGGAGAGGGGGAAATTTAGAAAATCAATTATTGAAGTTAGAAGCAAAAATGATCTACAATATGGACACACTATTTCCAACTGGCTTAAATTCAGAGCTAGATATTTCCCCTTTCTTATAATAATTTTACATCATACTAATATATATAAATACCTCCATTCTATGCTAACACAGAAAGTGAGATACACATAGCCTAATGTTTAAGATCTCTCTCTCTCTAACCCTAAAGGTCATGAGTTCAATTCCCACCACATTCCTTTGTTGGTTCAGGTAAATGCTACTAAACATCCTTTACTACCACTAAAAACTATCTATATAGATTTTAGTCTCTTATGAATATCATCACTTCTTTCTCTATGGTCTTCATTTATACAAACAAAACCATATTGTAAATATAAATGTATATAAACATATATGTGTGTGTATATACATATACTTTCACTAATACATGTATTTCACTATATACAATGTTGAGGTAGATGTGGTTTAGTGGATAATACCCTCGGCTCAATTACCAAAAGGTCATGAGTTCAATCACAAAAGGGAATACTGAAAACAGTTTTAATTTTTTTTTTATTATTATTATTATTATTATTATTTTTTTTTGAAAAATTACTCACTAAGTCATAACTTTTTTATTTTAAAAAAATCTTTACTTATAATTTCTATTTGTTTTATATATTTAAAAATGAACATATGCTCAATATTCAAGCAACTATAAGCACATCAAAATCAATACAAATACATACATTATACATTATATAGATATATTTAGAACTCTCTAAATAATGTTTATTGCATTCTTACAAGAACCTTTCTAGGATCTATTCATTCTCTTTCATTTATTACAACACAAAGAACAAAAACAAATGAAGAACAATAAGCTTCTTGTAGACACACACAACTATATAATTCCACCTTTATATTGAATTTCCATATATCTATACTTTCCACCTTTAATTAAATTACATAGAATAGCCAATCCAAACCAGTTAAGCCCTATATATAGACTCAGGTGACACAGACAAACATGTCTTGATAAAGCCTAAGGGCGAAACGCGTTGACCTTGACACTGTTGTCACTCTGCACTTTATGTTTTTATTTTGATTGCTGTTATAATTGCCAAGAAAGGAAAGAAAACTACTACAAGACTTCCTTTGCTGATTACCTCCTGCAACATTGCAGCTGGACGTTGTTACAACCTGCATTTGTTTCTAATCAGCTCTACTAAGTTGCACAGAGAGATTGCCAAGTTTTACTTTGATCTCCAACGATACAGATCATTCTGTTAGTCACTACTAGTGACCGCAAAGATTTCCTCTAAGTCACCACTGTTAGTGACCGCAAAGACCACTTTTAAGTCACAATCTGTGACCGCAAAGATACAACCGCAAGTTAATACATGCAAGTCACAATCTGTGACTGCAAAGACCTTGCTGTATAACATCACTGATGTCCTCTAAAGATTCTACTCCTAGTCACCACTTGTGACCGCAAAGACCCCACCACTAGTCACCTCCGTGACCGCAAAGACCTCATTACAGTCACTACAAGTGACCGCCAAGTCCACTAAGCTAACACAGAAAGTGAGATACACATAGCCTAATGGTTAAGATCTCCCTCTCTTACCCTAAAGGTCACGAGTTCAATTCCCACCACTACAAGTGACCGCCAAGTCCACACTGCGAGGATTGCATTATAGTCACTGCACGTGACCGCAAAGTTTAACAACCAAGTCACTGAATGTGACCGCAAAGACCACACTAAAAGAGAAATCAGGTGTGCCAAGAGACCAGCGTAAGTTGCAATCTCCCCCAAGACTCCCTAATTACACACGGAATAGGGGAATACACCTTCTGATACGCATACAGATTAAAGTTTAAAAAAATTGCAACATAATAAGCACTTGACAGAATATCAAGGATCACTGGTTACATTACAACTATATTGAAACAGCTACGATCACAAGTGTGACGTAGGAAAAGTCACATGACATATTTTTAAATACCAGTCTCTCACTAACGGACCGGTAAGACACACCCGCCACAATAGCGGGGAGGTCATCTCGTTTGGATCTTTAAGTTTTTTTAATCCAATTTCTGGACATTATCATTTGTTACACTATATAACAGGTACCTGATTATCAAATAGCGGAAATATATACTACAGTTATTCAATTGTTTTCTCTGATGAAATCGATGTTATAAGGGAGACGTCCCTTTTTATTTTATGTATGCTTTTAACAAGTTATTAAATTTCTGTCTAATTATACAAATGTTTTATTAGTTTTTATATATATAGATAAGAAGTTCACATTAGACAACAAGTTTATATATATATATCAGTTGTATATACCTGTTTATATCTTTTTATTAACTGAATGTTGATAAATACTTAGGATTACCTACAATAAATATATAATAACAACATTGCAGTACATACATTAAACATTTATCCAATCACAAAATACAATATATTCGAATTATAGAATTTAACTAAATACTCTACCCGTGCTAATCTAGCGCTGGACTACATTCACTACATCACAGTCACCTGATCACACGTAAGCTGCGCTGTCAGAGAAAAACAACACAGACATTCACAGGCACCCACATGCACACAAAAATTTGATGAAAAAAAGCAAACATTTGTTGTACGATCCCAAAATAATTTGTATAATGTATTTAAGTTTGAAAAGAAAATGATAAATTACTTGCGTTTGCCCTTTGTCCTAAGTGCTCAAACTGTAAAAATAAAATAAGGATCCTGTAGAGACAGAGAAGAAGAGGCGCCACATAGAACAGTATTGTCTAAATAATGGGTAACACAGAGCAATGTGTAACTACTCACAAGAGCATCGGCACGACCGGAGTGCCAAACACAGCAGATCCGGACCAACAGAGTCACCCGATAGACTCACAAACACGCCACTGGGCCGGTCACGTGAAGTCGATGCACCAATCCAGAAGGCAGGATCACTCAGTGGGGAGCCGATCACCAATAGACAAAGGAGGTGTGTGTGGAGGCGTCTTAACACACTCGATAGGGATTAGTCAGATCCCACAGGAGACAAAGCACGAATAGCCATAGAGCAAGCTTGTTAAAAAGTGACAAATTTATTTAAGTGTGTTAAGACGCCTCCACACACACCTCCTTTGTCTATTGGTGATCAGCTCCCCACTGGGTCTGCTGTGTTTGGCACTCCGGTCGTGCTCTTGTGAGTAGTTACACAGTGCTCTGTGTTACCCATTATTTAGACAATACTGTTCTATGTGGCGCCTCTTCTTCTCTGTCTCTACAGGATCCTTGTCTACATCTCGTACTATCAAGAGTGCTGCCTTCTTTCTTCCTGGAGAGTCTCTTCACCTCACACAAGCGCACTTCCCTAGGGCTCCTATGCTCTAGATTTCTGAAAAATTAAATAAAGTCACTGGCCGTTGTGTTATCCCAAAATGCCAAATTTAAAGGGACATGAACCCCCAAATTTCTTTCATGATTGAGATAGAGAATACAATTTTAAACAACTTTCCAAATTATTTCTATTATCTAATTAGTTTCATTCTCTTGGTATCCTTTGTTTAAGAAGCAGCAATGCACTACTGGGAGTTAGCTGAAACATTGTGTGAGCCAATAACAATGACCACCAATCAACAGCTCCTGAACCTACCTAGGTATCCTTTTCAACAAAGGATTCCAAGAGAACAAAACAAATTAGATAAATGAAGTAAATTGGAAAGTTGATTAAAATCACAAGCTCTACTTTAATCGTGAAAGAAATTTTTTGTGTTTCATGTCCCTTTAAGTAAAGTTTATCAAAAGAAAAACAAAAAAAAAAATCTTTTATTTGCTACAGTTCAAAGAGGAAATTTCTTAAATGTTTGATAAATTTTAAAGGCCTGGGGGCGTTTCCAGGCTATGGTCGGAGATGGCTGCTAAACTGGGAACTTGGTCTGAAAGAATTACTTTCCGCCAAGTTATCTAACTTTGTTGATGATATCCAGCTTAGATTTCTACCACATGTTAAGGCAAAGATTTTGCTGGTTCGGACAATACTAATATTGTATGCTTCTGAGACTCGCAGACTGGACTGCTGAGGTTTTTGGCGGCTTCCAAAAGAAAAATCTTAGCACCCCCCCAGGACACCGGGTATGGGGAGAAAACTCCAAGTTCTCCTCCTTTCCTATTGAACTGCATATGCTAAGGAACCAGTTTAAACAAGCATAGAAATCTCCTGCAGAATAGATTCTATAATACTGCGTCATCGGTCTGCTATGGCGGCAGGCGACACCCTGGCTGACCTTGTGGCTAGAGCGGCTTCTATAAATAAACCCCTTAGTGGATGGCAGCATTATCCTGAGCAGTTTGTGCCTGACACAGATGAAAAAGGCTGGCCTAACAATAAAGACCAAGAGAGGGGCTTCGGTGAGCTATTCACACTAAGGCCTACTAAAACCCTGTCAGATGCATCTACGCAACTACGAGACCAGCTAGGGTCAGATCTGCATCCTGGGACACAGCTACCAATTTCTCAGATGTCCCCGTGGACGTTTGCGGAGAAGCAGCAGGACACCCCTACTAGTCAGCAGTCCATGGGACCTGCGGGGTTGGTGAATCCTGAGACAGAAGATATTGTGGAGGGGCTCGTTACTACCTGGGGAGGTGAGGCCGACCTCCCTGGGTGTAGCCTGGCCTGTTACCAGCATGAAGATGGACAGTATGGCGGTGTTTCAGAAGAAAAAGGTGACTTTGGAGACCTTCTTGGGGACATCGGTCCACAGTTCCTTGATCGATTACAGGCCTGTATCTAACCTGCTATGATGTCCCCGTTGTGTCACTTGCCTGGACCTTTTTTAGCCTTAGGTCCGGTATGGGGTAATCAGGGTCGTGTATGTTTATCTTTAGTCGCTATACCCTGCCCATAACTTTTAATGATGGTGTTGCAGCCTGAAATTCTTGTTTGCTCTTATCCACAACATCAAGGTATTATGCTCTAGAGCAGTGCTTTCCAAACTGTGTGTCGGGACACACTAGTGTGTCGGCAGCAGTGTGTAGGTGTGTCCCTGCTTCAGCACAATTTTTTTTCAATTTTTTGGGGGGTTTCTGACTTTCCGCCTGCCTGCTACGCATATCACATGATTGACACTTGATTGATACCTAGGGGTCACAGATCATCTTAACCTATTGGTGCAGCTCAGTGGGAACTGAAACTATTCCAATTGGCAGCTTTGGTGGAACATTGACTCCTGATTGCACGTATAGTCTCCTTAATTGGCTTGTGACTGCATGTGTAGTCAGTGAGTGGGACAGCAGTGTGTTTGCAGCGTGGGCAGTAGTCAATCGGACTCACAGAGGGCGGCAGCTTAAACGCTGAGCTGAAGTCAGAAGTCAATGGGGGTTTTTTTTGCAGCTAACTCCAGTAGTGCATTGCTGCTCCTGCTCTTCATATATGGATAGGAAGTGGAAGCTTAAAAATGCTTGATGATGAAATGCGAGTGTCTTTATCTAATATTCCACCAAATATTCAGAAATTGTGTTAATCCCATCAACCTCATACATCCCATTAAAATAGTAAGTAGTTATTGGTGTAGTTATTAAAAACTTTTTTTTAATTCTGGCACATACATACTGTTACTTTTAAATACATTTAGGTATATAATTTATGTATGTGTCCGTATCTCTTAAAACAAGTTAGTTTAACCTCCTTTTTCCTAGTACAACCGATTTACTGTGTCACGAAATGATGTAGGTCTAAAAAGTGTGTCACCAAGATGAAAAGTTTGGAAAGCTCTGCTCTAGAGGCAAGCTGTTAGCCAGACACCCTATATCCATGTTAAAGGGACACTGAACCCACATTTTTTCTTTCGGGATTCAGATAGAGCATGATATTTTAAGCAACTTCCTTTTTTTTTTAATATATATTTATTTTTCAAATTTTCAAACATACATATATAAGACAAAAAAAAGAAAAAAACAATACTTAATAGACCAAATAGGTGGCGATAATAATACAAATACGTGCTCACTGAGCTTTCTCCTTTATAGGGTAGATAGTAAAGGAAAGTATTGCATTGTTCTACCATGCGTTCTTAAGCTTATTTATGATACCATCACTTATAAACTAGAAGCAAATAATCTATAGAGACAGTTCCAATTCATATTTTCCCCCCTTTTCCCTTTCCTCTTCCTATCTCTTGACATGACAATGTTTATTCATTCCCAAACAATAATAAAATATATTATTTCCATATATTTCTTTCGGATAATAGTATAGAATTAAACGTGCTTAAAAAAAAAATAAAAAAAAAAAAAAAAAAAATAATAATTTATAAACAGAACATGGGGAAGGGGATCATCCTCTACCCTCCCCCCCATCTCCCTCTCGCCTCTCCTCCCCTCCCAGCCAAGCACTTGGGAAATGGCCAGCAAATACTTGTAGTTGGACGTAAGATGTTTCCTTAAATCGTTTAACTAACATTATTTGAACTGTAGGTGGGCACGCTAATATAAACATTTTCCACTGTCTAAAAAACAACGCTAGCCGCTCATCAGTTGGGTTTTGTAGACTATATTGTTCAGATGTATATTGGGTAATTAGTGCCTCCTTTAATTCTTTCAAATTAGGTGCTGTTTTGGCCTTCCATGATCTTAATATTAAGACACGACCCAACAATATAATGATATTAATTAATTTAAAATTTTGCCGAACAGTCTGTGATTTCGCCAGAAAAAAATTATTCTATCGGTTTAATATCATAATCTAATTTAAGAGTTACTTTCATCCAATAGAAAACTTTAGACCAGAACTGGCCAATCTTTGGACAGGCCCAAAAACAGTACAGTAGATCCCCATTCTGCGCACTGCATCTGGTACATACTTTCTTTGTTTTATACCATCTAGATAATCTAGCCGGTGTTAAATAGGTCATTAGAGATAACTTAATTTGTGATTCTCTCCATGAGGTCAAGACCCAGCTTTTCTCTATTACTTTGAAGGCATTTGTTACGACTGACCCATCTATCTCTGGAAATATCTTACTCCATTTTCGAACAATATACTCGACTTGCTCTTCAGAGGGCTTTTGATTAAGCAACGCATAAAACGGTGCAATAGAGTAGAACCCTTTTTGGAACATATTAATCCTGGCTTGTATCTCTCGAAGTGCCCACTCTGTCCCGTATCTTTGCTTTAACTCAGATATCAGATGTCTTAGCTGTAAATAGGCGTAAAAGTCTTTATTTGAAAGACCAAATTTATTGGTTAATTCCATGAACGGAACCGGCTTTAGCTCTGTATCTAATATTTGATTAACATATACTAAGCCTTTAATGAAGCAGTTTTTAAAAACTTTGTCGGTCATCCCTGGTGGAAAAGTCGGGTTGCCAATAATTGATAAGTATCTAGAAACATATGGGGAGCAACCTACTATCCCACCAAGTTTTTGCCATGCTAAAATTATGTATCTAAACGTTATTAACGAAAAGATCGTCGAAGGTAGCATAGTAATTGGACAATGTAAAACAGCGTCTAAGCGGAAAGGTGCCATCATAGCAGCCTCCCATGAAACCGCAGCAACTTGATCTTGTTCTGTTAACCAATCTACAGCGATCTTAACACGTGATGCTAAACTATAATGCTGTATATTAGGAAGGTTAAGGCCTGCCGCTTCTTTATTTTTCATTAATCTAGAAACTGAGATGCGAACATTTGCACCTTTCCATACGAATTTAGCACATGCCTTATTATATTTAGTTATATCTACCCTATGTATAGGCACTGGAATATTCTGGATAAGATAAAGTAATTTTGGAAAAATAATAGTTTTTATAAGTGTAACTCTTGCTGTCAATGAAATAGGCAAATTTATCCACTCTTCCATTTTTTTTCTGCAGTCCAAGAAACATTTAGAAAAATTCAAGTTGTACCATTCTTCTGGGTTTGCACTGTTTAATACCTAGATATGTTATCTGAGAGATTTCTCTAAAGGGATGCTTAATATCTTGCTCTCTTTTATTTATCCACAAAAGTTTGGATTTTGCCAAGTTAATTTTATAACCGGAGATTAAACCAAAAGTTTCAATCATATCCAGAACCAGTGGGAGTGACTTCTTAGTATTACTCAGACATAAGAGTATATCATCTGCATACATTAGTACTCTCAATTTCTGGTCACCTATCTGAATTCCGTCCAATTGTTGACGAAACCAAATTGCTAGTGGCTCCAAAGATATATTAAAAAGCAGCGGGGACAATGGGCATCCTTTGACGTGTGCCTCTTTGTAATACTAGACGCTGTGACAACTCACCATTAACAAGCAGCGACGAGTGCGGCGCCGAGTAAATTATACGAATAAATTCATACATTTGCCCGGTTAGCCCAAACTGTTCTAAAGAAAAAAATAAGTGTTTCCAAGAAATGCGGTCGAACGCCTTTTCGGCATCAACCGTTAATAAAGCTAAATCCACCATATCCCTGTATCCTGATATTCTAAATTTATTCCAGTAGAAATCTATTAATGTCATGATCTTTCTTATATTTTTAGCTGGGTTCCTCCCAGCCATAAAGCCCGCTTGATTCTCATGAATTATTAGTCCTAAGTGCGGACTCAGTCTTTTTGCCAGAATCGATGTTAACAACTTATAGTCCGCGTTTAACACAGAAATGGGCCTATATGAATCAGGAAGTTCTAGATCTTTATTTTTTTGGGGAATCAAAGATACTACCGCAGCTGCAAAATATGGGGAACACTTATTATTCTTAATAAAATAGAAATTAAATAGCTCTACCAATGATGGGGTTATCTGTTGTTGGAGAATCCTATAGAATTCTATCGGCAAACAATCTGGACCCGCTGCTTTATTGGTTTTCGCTGCCATAATAGCCACCATAATCTAGTATTTTGTGAGTACGGATATTTAAAGCATTAAGTTTCCTATAATATTTCAGGTAGATCATTTTGTCCTGGTAATTCACAAATTTAAAAATGACCGGTCTAGGTTTGGTCAATGTATTATTCTCTCTAGGGATGCCTATTCTATGGGCTCTTTCAATCAGAAACGGAGTGGACGGAGGGGGGATCGAGAGTGCCTGAGGCAAAGTAACTGAAGCAAAAAGTATTAAATCTTGAAATTCCACTGATTCGGGTAGGCCAATAACCCTTAAATTATTCCGCCTTGACCTGTCCTCCAGGTCTTCAAGTCGGGCTTGTAATTGGGAAATGACCTTACCCTGCGCAGTGATAGTAGAATCATAGTTGTTTAATTTGTCCTCAACATCAGACACCCTCGTTTCCCCCTCGTCCATTCTAATAGTGAACTGCCTAACTTCATCTGTCAGATTTGATATCTCTGCTTTTATTTCTTTTTTAATTATATCAAGATGTGGTGTCATCATTTTAACCACTTCTGCAGCTAATTCAGACATATTATTACAAGAGGAGTTAGACACTCCACCCTCTTGTGAGGTGTCCAGGGACCCTTCAATATTTTTGGTATTACCTCTCTTATCTTTTATTTTAGGCGGCATTTAAGCAACTTTCTAATTTACTCATATGATCAAATTTTCTTCATTCTCTTGGTATCTTTATTTGAAATGCAAGAATATAAGTTTAGATGCCGGCCCATTTTTGGTGAACAACCTGGTTTGTCCTTGCTGATTGGTGGATAAATTCATCCACAATGAAAAAGTGCTGTCCAGAGTTCTGAATAAAAAAAAAAAGCTTAGATTCCTTCTTTTTCAAATAAGATATCAAGAGAACGAAGAAAATTTGATAATAGGAGTAAATTAGAAAGTTGCTTAAAATTGCATGCTCTTTTTAAATCACGAAAGAAAAAAATTGGGTTCAGTGTCCCTTTAAGTATTATATCATTGCTGTTCTAATATGATTTCTGATGGGATGTGATGTGAGTATCTCTACATTCAATAATGGATTGTCTCGACCACTGTCTGATTTCAGGTCGTATTTCTGTTGATCCAAAAGCGGCCGTATAATTTATCCAACTTTACTGAGCCATAATTCTTATACTTGCTACCCACATATACGGTGAGATTATGAGTCTTGCGTTAGCCTTAAAAAGCAGCGTTGAGAAGTCCCAACGCTGCTTTTTAACGCCCGCTGGTATTACGAGTCTGGCAGGTACAGGTGTACCGCTCACTTTTTTTCCGCGACTCGAGCTTACCGCAAATCCCCTTTCGTCAATTGCGTATCCTATCTTTTTAATGGTATTTGCCTAACACTGGTATTACATGTCTTTGAAGAAGTGAGTGGTACAGCCTCTCCTGTCAAGACTGATACCGCATTTAAAAGTCAGTAGTTAAGAGTTTTATGGGCTAACGCCGTAATATAAAACTCTTAACTAAAGTGCTAAAAAGTACACTAACACCCATAAACTACCTATTAACCCCTAAACCAAGGCCCCCCCCCCCCCACATCGCAAACAATAAAATAAATTTTTAACCGCTAATCTGCCGACCGGACATCACCGCCACTTTAATAAATATATTAACCCCTTACCCGCCGCTCTCCCGCCTTGTAAACACTAGTTAAATTTTATTAACCCCTAATCTGCCGTCCCTAACATCGCCGATACCTACCTACATTTATTAACCCCTAATCTGCCCCCCCCCAACGTCGCCGCTACTATATTAAATTTATTAACCCCTAACCCTAAATCTAACCCCCCTAACTTATATATAATTTAAATAAAATGAAAAAAAAAATTACTACAATTAAATAAATTATTCCTATTTAAAACTACTTACCTATAAAATAAACCCTAAGCTAGCTATAATATAACTAATAGTTACATTGTAGCTATTTTAGGATTTATTTTTATTTTACAGGCAACTTTGTATTTATTTTAACTAGGTAGAATAGTTATTAAATAGTTATTAACTATTTAATAACTACCTAGCTAAAATAAAGACAAAAGTACCTGTAAAATAAATCCTAACCTAAATTACAATTACACCTAACACTACACTATCATTAAAATAATTACCTAAATTACCTACAATTAACTACAATTAAATAAAATAAACTTAAGTACGAAAAAAAAACTAAATTACAGAAAAAAATAAAATAATTACAAGAATTTTAAACTAATTACACCTAATCTAATCTCCCTAATAAAATAAAAAAGCCCCCCAAAATAAAAAAAATTCCTACCCTATACTAAATTCTAAATAGCCCTTAAAAGGACCTTTTGCGGGGCATTGCCCCAAAGTAATCGGCTCTTTTACCTGTAAAAAAAATTACAATACCCCCCCAACATTAAAACCCACCACCCACACACCCAACCCTACTCTAAAACCCACCCAATCCCCCCTTAATTAAACCTAACACTACCCCCTTGAAGATCACCCTACCGTGAGTCGTCTTCACCCAGCCGGGCACAAGTGGTCCTCCAGAGGAGCAGAAGTCTTCATCCGATCCGGGCAGAAGAGGACCTCCAGAGGGGCAGAAGTCTTCATCCAGGCGGCATCTTCTATCTTCATCCATCCGGAGCGGAGCGGGTCCATCTTGAAGCCAGCCGACGTGGAGCATCCATCCAGACCGACTACACGATGAATGATGGTTCCTTTAAATGACGTCATCCAAGATGGCATCCCTTGAATTCCGATTGGCTGATAGGATTCTATCAGCCAATCGGAATTAAGGTAGGAAAAATTGCATCAGCCAATAGGATTGAACTTGCATTCTATTGGCTGTTCCAATCAGCCAATAGAATGCGAGCTCAATCCTATTGGCTGATTGCATCAGCCAATAGGATTTTTCCTACCTTAATTCCGATTGACTGATAGAATCCTATCAGCCAATCGGAATTCAAGGGACGCCATCTTGGATGACGTCATTTAAAGGAACCGTCATTCGTTGTGTAGTCGTCGGTCTGGATGGATGCTCCGCGTCGGCTGGCTTGAAGATGGACCCACTCCGCTCCGGATGGATGAAGATAGAAGATGCCGCCTGGATGAAGACTTCTGCCCCTCTGGAGGTCCTCTTCTGCCCGGATCGGATGAAGACTTCTGCCCCTCTGGAAGACCACTTGTGCCCGGCTGGGTGAAGACGTCTCACGTTAAGGTAATCTTCAAGGGGTTAGTGTTAGGTTTTATTAAGGGGGGGTTGGGTGTGTGGGTGGTGGGTTTTAATGTTTGGGGGGTATTGTATTTTTTTTTACAGGTAAAAGAGCTGATTACTTTGGGGCAATGCCCCGCAAAAGGCCTTTTTTAAGGGCTATTTGTAATTTAGTATAGGGTAGGGATTTTTTTTATTCTGGGGGGCTTTTTTAGAAAAAGAGAATGTTAAGTCAGACTCTGGAGGTGCGCTAGGCGCCAAATGGTTGAAAAACAAACGATGGGCGAAGATCAGAGGCTGCTCTCTCAAGTAATACGACAATAGCCAAAACGAATCCTGAATGGAATGAAAAGAGGCGCCAATAGGGTAATAACGTAAGCACAAGAGACAATAGCATCAGGCTACGATAAGTATACTCACAAACGGAGCGGCACTGATAAGCGCCAGACACAGCAGACCGGGACCTGTTCGTCGCCCGGCAGACCAGCAATCGATCAAAACTCCAAGCGGTCACGTGGGACCCTTCAGCCAATCAGGTATGAGGACACGTTCACACCTTGTTCCTCACGGCCGCTCCACCAATCCAAAGACGATCTGGATACACACCTTCCTCCCTTGGAAGCACAGTGGGATACCCGTATTCAATGAATACTGGGTGAGATACACAGGGCGGGTGGTATAAATGTCCGAAAACCACAGGACACAAAAGCTTAATTCCGGTAACACAGATAAGGACTCCAAAGGGGTAAAAGTTAAAAGGTTTATCAAAAGTTAAAAGAAGTGGGTTTTAATGTTGAGGGGGGTATTGTATTTTTTTTTTACAGGTAAAAGAGCTGATTACTTTGGGGCAATGCCCCGCAAAAGGCCTTTTTTAAGGGCTATTTGTAATTTAGTATAGGGTAGGGATTTTTTTTATTTTGGGGGGCTTTTTTGTTTTATTAGGGGGATTAGATTAGGTGCAATTAGTTTAAAATTCTTGTAATTATTTTTTTTTTAATGTAATTTAGTGGGGGGGTTTCGTACTTTAGTTTATTTTATTTAATAGTAGTTAATTGTAGGTAATTTAGGTAATTATTTTAATGATAGTGTACTGTTAGGTGTAATTGTAACTTAGGTTAGGATTTATTTTACAGGTACTTTTGTATTTATTTTAACTAGGTAGTTATTAAATAGTTAATAACTGTTTAATAACTATTGTACCTAGTTAACATAAATACAAAGTTGCCTGTAAAATAAAAAAAAATCCTAAAATAGCTACAATGTAACTATTAGTTATATTGTAGCTATCTTAGGGTTTATTTTATAGGTAAGTATTTAGTTTTAACCCCTTAAGGACACGGACATTTTTCAATTTCTTTCCCTGAAGGACCAGGGCTATTTTTACATTTCTGCTGTGTTTGTGTTTAGCTGTAATTTTCCTCTTACTCATTTACTGTACCCATACATATTATATACCGTTTTTCTTGCCATTAAATGGACTTTCTAAGGATATCATTATTTTCATCATATCTTATCATTTACTTTAAAAAATGATAAAATATTAGGAAAAAATGGAAAAAAAAAACACTTTTTCTAACTTTGACCCCCACAATCTGTTACACATCTACAACCACCAAAAAACACCCATGCTAAATAGTTTCTAAATTTTGTCCTGAGTTTAGAAATACCCAATGTTTACATGTTCTTTGTTTTTTTTTTTTGCAAGTTATAGGGCCATAAATACAAGTAGCACTTTGCTATTTCCAAACCATTTTTTTTTCAAAATTAGCGCTAGTTACATTGGGACACTGATATCTGTCAGGAATCCCTGATTAACCCTTGACATATATATATATTTTTTTAGAAGACATCCCAAAGTATTGATCTAGGTCCATTTTGGTATATTTCATGCCACCATTTCACCACCAAATGCAATCAAATAAAAAAAATTGTTCACTTTTTCCCAAATATTTTCACAAACTTTAGGTTTCTCACTGAAATTATTTACAAACAACTGGTGCAATTATGGCATAAATGGTTGTAAATGCTTCTCTGGGATCCCCTTTGTTCAAAAATAGCAGAAATATATGACTTTGGCGTTGCTTTTTGGTAATTAGAAGGCCGCTAAATGCCACTGCGCATCACACTTGTATTATGCCCAGCAGTGAAGGGGTTAATTAGGGAGCATGTAGGGAGCATCTAGGGTTAATTTTAGCTTTAGTGTAGTGTAGTAGACAACCTCAAGTATTGATCTAGGCCCATCTTGGTATATTTCATGCTACCATTTCACCGCTAAATGCGATCAAATTAAAAAAAACTTAAAATTTTTCACAATTTTAGGTTTCTCACTGAAATTATTTACAAACAACTTTTGCAAGTATGGCATAAATGATTGTAAATGCTTCTCTGGGATCCCCTTTGTTCAGAAATAGCAGACATATATGGCTTTGGCGTTGCTTTTTGGTAATTATAAGGCCGCTAAATGCCGCTGCACACCACACGTGTATTATGCCCAGCAGTGCAGGGGTTAATTAGGTCATTTGTAGGGAGCTTGCAGGGTTAATTTTAGCTTTAGCGTAGAGATCAGCCTCCCACCTGACACATCACACCCCAGGATCCCTCCCAAATAGCTCTCTTCCCTCCCCCATCCCACAATTGTCCCCCCATCTTAAGTACTGGCAGAAAGTCTGCCAGTACAAAAATAAAAGGTATATTTAAAATGTAAAAAAAAATTTGTAAAGCATATTTACATATGCAGCTGTGTAGGATCCCCCTTAGCCCCCAACCTCCCTGATCCCCCCCCCCCAAACAGCTCTCTAACCCTCCACCTCTACCTTACTGGGAGTCAGTACCCTGTTTGCAAATACAAATGTTTTTTTATTAGTTTTTTTTTAATTTTTTTCCCATTTTTTCTGTAGTGTAGCTTCCCCCCACCACAGACAAATCCCCCACCCGCTCCCAGATCCCTTAGATTTATTTTTGTTGGGGATTGTATCCCCCCTTACTGCCAGTCGTATATAATTATTTTGCTGTAGTGTAGCGGTTCCCACCCGCTCCCTCCCCGTGCACGCGCCCACCCACCGGCCCCCGTGCACGCGCGCGCTCCCGTGCGTGCGCCCAACAACCCCGCCCCCGATCCCGCCCCCCCTCTCTTCAATTTGTCACCGATGGCCGCCCACCCGCCTCCCACGGTCAGCTCCCACCCACCAACGATTGCGGCCATCGATGCCGGTGCAGAGAGGGCCACAGAGTGGCTCTCTCTGCATCGGATGGGGGAAAAATGTTATTGCAGGATGCCTCGATATCGAGGCATCACTGCAATAACCGTAAAGCGGCTGGAAGCGATCAGGATCGCTTCCAGCCGCTTTAATCCCCAAAGTCGTACAGGGTACATCGCTTGTCTTTAAAGACCAGGTTGTGTGCGACGTACCCTGTACGACTCGTGTCGTTAAGGGGTTAAATAGGAATAATTTATTTAATTGTAGTAATTTTATTTCGTTTTATTTAAATTATATTTAAGTTAGGGGGGGTTAGACTTAGGGTTAGACTTAGATTTAGGGGTTAATAACTTTATTATAGTGTCTGCAACGTTGGGGACGGCAGATTAGGGGTTAATAAATATAATGTAGATGGCGGCGATGTTGGGGGCAGCAGATCAGGGGTTCATAAGTATAATGTTGGTGGCAGCGGTGTCCGGGCGGCAGATTAGGGGTTAATAATATAATGCAGATTAGGGGTTAATAAGTGTAACATTAGGGGTGTTTAGACTCAGGGTTCATGTTAGGGTGTTAGGTGTAGACATAACTTTTATTTCCCCATAGGAATCAATGGGGCTGCGTTAGAAGCTGAACGCTGCTTTTTTGCAGTTTTTTTTTTCAGCCGAATCAGCCCCATTGATTCCTATGGGGAAATTGTGCACGAGCACGTTTAGCCAGCTTACCGCTACCGTAAGCAGCACTGGTATTGAGGTGAGATGTGGAGCTAAATTCTGCTCTACGCTCACCTTTTTGCGGCTAACGCCGGTGTTAAAAAAACCTGTATTACCAGAGTTACTTTAGGTGAGCGGTGAGGGAAAACTAAGCGTTAGCAACGCACCCCTGTTACTGCAAAACTCGTAATCTCGGTTATAGTGAGTTGTATAGTCTTATACTGTTTAACATAAATATTATCCATTTTATTGTATATAACAGCAGACATTTAGAGGTTCTAGCTACTTATTTCTGCTTCTGTATACATATAATGGTCTAGGGACCAATATTTTTTTATATATATATTTGCTGTGTGCCATTTGCTAGACCATGTAACAAGCTTGCTACTATGCATTTAAAGGGAAACTCAAGTCAAAATTAAACTTTCATTATTCAGATAGAGCATACCATTTTAAACAACTTTCTAATTTACTTCCATTAGAAAAAAGTGCATAGTCGTTTTATATTTAAACTTTTTGAGTCACCAGCTTCTACTGAGCATGTGCAAGAATTGACAGAATAAGTGTATATGCATTTGTGATTGGCTGATGGCTGTCACATGGTACGTGTATGCATTTGTAAATGGCTGATGACTGTCACATGGTACAGGGGGAGTGGAAATAGACATAACTTTTAAAATTGTCAGAAAAAAATATACTATTCATTTGAAGTTGAGACTAAGTTCTATTGCATTGTCTTGTTATCTTGCATTTGTTTATTATGCAAATCTACTGTGTTGACTGGTCCTTTAAGCTAATTCCTGGTAGATATATGTACATAACTCATCACTATTGTGGTTTTGTTCTGGTTTTTTTCAATTATATATAGAGTACTGTAGTTATTTTATTTAGCAGCAGGCATACAAAAGTCCTAATTATTTACCTGTGTTGTTATATGCACATAGAAGTCTAGGGCCCAAGATTGGCCCTATCATCTTAAGTACATATTTACCATAGAATTCTCTTTCTTAGGGTTATTTGTGAGCAAACATTTTATAGTTTAATAGATTTCTAAAACCCTATAAATATGCCATTTATTATAGAAATATGTAAAATAGTCTTTGTTTAAGTGTGATACACTGCACCTAATATTACAGTCTTATAATTGTCTTATAGATGTTGGATATTACAGTCTTTAAAAAGCTTTATCTGCTAGTTTGGCATATTATTTGAAAGCCTATCCAACTTTACTCAGCTATAATTCCTATACTTGTTACCTACATATAGTGAGTTTTATAAGTCTTATACTTTTTATACTTGTTACTTACATATAGTGACTGTACAGGTCCAAAAGTGGCCTCATCCTGTGTCACCTAAAAACCCTCAGTTTAGAGAGTTGAGATAATTGGGGTCCAAAAGTGGCCCCTGTTGTTAATGAGGGCAAAAAATAGGGGGGGTTATGGGTTTGCTCTCCAAATATATGATGATAGGTTTACTTCTGGACTTTGGCAACTTAATGTGTCTGTTAAAAACCAATGCTGTTCATCTACATTGTTGTAGTCATATGTCTGAAGGTGTTCATGTCTTTTCAACTTTTTGACATCTGTATTTTGTACGCTTAATGAGCATGAGCACAGTGTTATCTATATGAAACACATGAACTAATGCCCTCTAGTGGTGAAAAACTGTCAAATTCATTAAGAAAAGAGGTTGCCTTCAAGGGCTTAGAAATTAGCATATGAGCCTACTTATGTTTAGCATTCAACTAAGAATAACAAGAGAACAAAGCAAATTTGATGATAAAAGTAAATTAGAAAGTTGTTTAAAATTGCATGCCCTATCTAAATCATGAAAGTTTTATTTGGACTTTACTATCCCTTTAAATGAGCAAACTGAATGTTTTGTAATTTTTTAACCCTCAATAAAAAATAAAATAAAAATAAAATTAAAGGCCTGATGATTAAAAATTTGTCGAGTTATATGATGAAAACTACGCTAGAACGCTGTCCCTGTAACAAGGCCGTATTGGCCTACCAGGATACCAGGAGATTTCCCGGTGGGCTGCAGCAACTGGGGCTGGAAAGCTAGAATTTAAAGAGGTGATTAATGAAAAATGGGGCATGGACATTCTGCTGACTCAACTGAAAATAGGACTGTTTTTTATCCCCAGTCGGGCCCTGCGAGTTTTGAGATGTCTCCTATAGAAAGTAATGGAGTTTGCTGGAACGGGAAATTTAAAGGGATAGTAAACACATTGTAATTACAAGATATTTTTGATGTGCTGCTAAATAATAGCATATCAGAAAGTCTTAACATTTTTTAAAACAAATTAGCATCCTTTTTTTCTGCAATTATTTTTCAATAGCGAAAATCGAACCATTATTTGCCTTATTTAGATGAGCCAATCAGGGCATTAGTCTGCAGACAACAACTTAGTATAAAGTACTCTGTTTTGTAGTTGTTATCAGTTAAGAGCCAATTAGTGAAATATATATATAATAGGGTTATCCTTGAGATGTCAGCAGGGTGCTTTTCATGTTTTGAGAAGTAAAAATTGCTAAATTTTCATGAAAAAGAGGCAAAAATAACTGATAAAAATATATTGCAAAGTAGTTTCATTATACATAACAATTTTTTTATATAAAAATCTTAAGGTTACTGTACTCCTTACATGGGAATAGAGAAATTAGCAGGAAACAGGAGGTGCACATTTTAATGTTAAAGGGACATAAAAAAACCAAATTTTACTTTCTTGATTCAGATCTCAAATACAATTTTAAACAACATTCCAATTTACTGATTTGATTCATTCTTCAGATATATTTGTTGAAGAAATAGCAATGCACAAGTCTATCTGTCAGACTCAACGATTTGATATCTAAAAAGATATGGGTTTTGAGCCAAATTAGTAATGTGGACCTCAACTGCTGGAAGTATAGGTTTTAAAATTTATGTGTGTAGCAGGTATGATAAGCGGCTGCAACATAAATATCTGGAGGCAACTATGTTGATCCAATATCTCAATAAGATGCATATGATGTAATGGAAGCATTAGTTAGTTTACCCTATTGCTGCCACATGTGTTATTGTAACACTGAAAAAGTGCAGCAGGGGAACAAACGTACATTCCAAATTGAAATGGAGGTTTACAGGTTAAACTGACTACTGATAAATGAACTAAAGAGTATAGTCACATAGAAACATGTAATACCAAAACAGGTTTAAGCAGCATGATATAAACAAATGAGGTGCTTAATAAATTAGCTTATTAGTGAGTTGGAGAGCTGAATAAGAAAACTTCGGTCTACATATATTTACAGAGAAGGAATCAGCAGTTTTATATTTTGACCGATAGTAATTTTAAATGCTTAGGAATATTGTAATATTAGAACACCTATTAGTGAGTCCACTTATTGTATTAGAGTCAATAGAAGTTTTAAGCTGAAGCAGTTTGTCTTACCAAGAAATATAATATCCGGTTTGCAGCGGCGTGTCTCACAATGGTTGCTGCAGAGCGGACGGCTTGCCGTGAGTGTGTGGGTTGCGCAGCTGGCGTGTGATGTCACCGTGATCCGGAGTTTAGAGGAGATGCAGTGTATCCGCTGAAAGAAGATGGGCTGTTCTGGATAGTCTGTAAGTGCTAGCAGATTACAAAGAAATGAAGCACACTTCAGAGTGACAAAGCAGTATTCCATAGATCCGAAGTTTAAATGTTTGGTTATATGTGAACAGCGTTCACACAGTAGATTCAAAGCTGGAGTTAGCTTAGTAGTTCCACGAAGGAATGAACAGAAATCAGGTATAGGAAGACTGTAGATACGGTTATGATCTGTAATACTAAGCTATGAGAAAATGGGCAGGTGGAGCTTATATAGGGAGGAGGACAGGTGTATAAAGTCTTAAAGGAACAGTAGTATAGACATGTATGTTGAGAGATGGAAGTAAACCTGACAGGACCCCCCTTCAAGGAGCAACTCCCGGTGCTGAGGGCCGAGGACGATCAGGATTCCGGTGATGGAAGCGAGAAACCAGACGTGGTGCAGAGATGTTACTAGCAGGCTCCCAGGAGTTCTCATCATGAGAGTAACCTTTCCAACTGACAAGATACTCCAAGCGGCCATTCCGTCGACGAGAGTCCAAGATAGAACGGACCTCAAATTCGAAGTTAGGGTCTATGGCGACTGTTGGAAGAGGAATTAGGGTGCAGGAACCTCTAACCTCCTTGTAGGGCTTCAGGAGGGAGACGTGAAATGTCGGATGGATCTTGAGAGAGTCCGGTAAAGTGAGATGAACAGCATTGGCATTCACGACCCGTTCAATCGGGTAAGGGCCAACAAAAAGAGGAGAAAGTTTCCTGGAAGGTGTGTTTAAACTCAAATTCTTAGTGGAGAGCCAAACCAAATCACCTATAGCATAAACAGGAGCAGGTATTCGACGACGATCATAGTACTGTTTGTGCAATTCTTTTGCTTTGGTTATGGCTGATTCTATGGTCTTAAAGTTGGAGGAGATGTTATCAGACAATTCAGATATACTGGGTGAGAGGGAATCAGATGAAGGCAATAACTGGAAACGGGGATGAAAACCATAATTGGCAAAAAACGGAGTTTGATTAATAGTGGAATGAAGGGTATTATTATAAAAAAATTCGGCATATGGTAAGAAGTCAGACCAATGATGTTTTTGAAGCGAACAGAAAGCTCTCAGGAATTGTTCCAGCCATTGATTACATCTTTTGGTCTGTCCGTTCCCTTGCGGATGGTAGGCAGTGGTGAGTTTCCTTTGTACAGAGAATGTTTTACAGAATTCATGCCATAGTTTGCTAGAAAATTGTGTACCACGGTCACTGAGTATAGAAGTAGGAAGTCCATGATGTTTTATGACGTGTTTAACAAGTAACTGTATGGTCTCCATGGCGGTTGGTAACTTGTTAAATGGTATGAAGTGGCACATCTTTGTAAACAGATCCACCACCACCACCATGATAGTGGTGTTTTATGATGAAGCGGGCAGATCTACAATGAAATCCAATGCGATTTCTGTCCAAGGTCTCTTTGGGGTAGGAAGTGGCAAGAGCAAACCGTAAGGTGGGTGTTTGTTTCTTTTGGAAATGGTACAGACAGGACAAGAGAGGACATGATCTTTGATGTCAGTAGACATATGTGGCCACCAGTGGTTTATAGCCACTAGTATTAAGTCCTGGATGACCAGCAAGACAGGATTCATAAACAGAGCGAAGTAGTGTAGGTCTGAGAGATGGTGGTATGTACAATTTTGAGTTATAGTAATAACAACCGTCTGAGTTAAGTTGTAATAAGTGTAGAGGTTTAGCGTGATCATTATTCTGTTCTTTGCGAACTATAGGAACCGATTCAATAGTAAATAAGAGGAAATTCTCATTTGGGATGACAGATTGTTCTGTTGATGGAAGTGATGTCTCAGTTGTAATTCTAGAGAGAGCATCTGCTTTCTGATTTTTTCCAGAAGGACGGTATGTGATAAGGAAATTAAATCGTGAAAAGAAGAGATTCCATCTGACTTGTCTTGCTGACAAGGTTCTAGTGGATTTCAGATATTGCAAGTTCCTGTGGTCTGTGTAGATTAGTGTAGGAATAGTAGTGCCTTCTAACAGGTGGCGCCAGTGCTCTAAGGAGAGTTTTATTGCCAACAATTTTTTGTCACCAATAGGATAATTTTGTTCAGCTGCATTCAGAGTACGGGAATAGAAGGCTACAGGATGTAAAGGTTTTGTAATGTCTTCTCTCTGTGAGAGTACAGCTCCTACTGCAAAGTTGGAGGCATCTACCTCCAGTATAAACTGGAGTTTGGTGTCAGGAAAACGAAGAATGGGTGTTGATGTGAATCTTTGTTTAAACATGTCAAATGCAGCTTGAGCATCTTCTGTCCACTTAAAGGGTTTATTAGCTTTTGTAAGACTTGTTAATGGAATGGCTAATTTGGAGAAATTTTTTTATAAATTTGCGATAGAAATTTGCGAATCCCATGAAACATTGAACCGGGCGTTTAGTTTTGGGAATGGGCCAGTTCAGAACTGCTTCTATCTTTTTATTCTCCATACGAATACCTAAAGAAGATATTTCATAGCCCAAAAATTATATCGATTGTGAGTTAAACAAACACTTTTCCGCTTTTGCATACAAATGGTTACCTCTGAGCCTAGAAAGGACCTGTCGTACGTGTATAACATGTTCGTGATAAGTTTTGGAGTAGATTAAGATGTCATCTAGGTAGATGACGATATAAACATCCAGTATGTCTCTGAATAAGTCATTGATCAGGTGCTGAAAGGTTGCAGGGGCGTTACAAAGCCCGAATGGCATGACGACGTATTCAAACAACCCATAGCGGGTTCGAAACGCCGTCAACCATTCATCCCCAGATCTAATTCGGATGAGGTTGTAAGCACCCCTTAAGTCTAACTTTGTAAAGTATTTTGCCCCTTCCAGTCTTTCTATAAGTTCCGGAATGAGGGGTAAGGGATATCGATTTTTTATTGTTATTTTGTTTAGCTGTCTGTAATCAACTATTGGTCTGAGGGATCCATCTTTGTTCTTTACGAAAAATATTCCAGCGATTGCTGGAGAAGTGGAAGGGCGTATAAACCCTTTTTTAAGGTTTTCATCTAGATAGGATTTGAGGTGTATGAGTTCTGGCTTGGATAAAGGGAAGATATGCCCACATGGAATCTCAGAACCAGGTAATATCTCAATAGGGCAATCATACTTCCTATGGGGAGGCAGGTTTTCAGATTCTGTTTTACTAAACACATCAGCATAGTCCTGATAGACCTCAGGGATGTGGACATCCTGGGTAACCTCAGTGGTTTGTAAAACAGTTGCTGGAAAACAAGTGGTAAGGCATAAATTGGAGTTAAATGTAACAGAGTGGACCAATTGATTTGAGGATTATGTGTAGTGAGCCATTTTATTCCTAATACAATAGGTGATATCGGCGATGAGATAACATTAAATGTTATATATTCTCTGTGATGATCTGGAGTGACTATAAGTAGAGGGATTGTTTGATATTCTACAGGCCTGGTGGTGATGGGTTTGCCGTCTATGCCTCTCAAGAAAACAGGAGACCTTTTGTGCACTAATGGTATTTTATTTATATGAGTGAATACTTTATCAATATAAGAAGCTGTTGCTCCGGAGTCAATTATCGCAGAAGCGTTGAGCCGCTGATGGTCCCACTGTAAAAGAAGAGACATATTTAAATATGGAGGTGTTTGTACCTGAGTAGTGCAACAGTATGGTTGGATCACAGTCTTACCCTTGTTTTGCCTCTGAAGGGATGGACAATCTCTCACAGTGTGGTTATCTGAAGCACAATATAAACACAGATTGTTAGTTCTTCTCCTGACCTTTTCCTCAGGGGTCAGGGGCCCTTTTATGATACTGATGTTCATGGGTTCAGGTGATGATTTGGCTGTATGAGGTGTTAGTTGTTTCTTTGTGTTAGAGTCATGATAAGATCTCTCCTGCTGTCTTTCTCTGAGACGTCTATCTATTGTGATACTAAGGGTCATTAACTCCTCTAAAGTGGGGGGTAGTTCCGATCTTGACAGTTCATCTTTAATACCATCAGAAAGACCTAATCTAAACTGATTTCTCAGTGATATGTTATTCCACAATGTATCCTTAGCCCATTTTTTAAATTTGGCAATGTAGTCCTCGACTACTCTTTTCTTTTGTCTGAGACCTCTCATAGCATTCTCGGCCGTAATTTGTTTGTATGGGTCTTCATAGAGTTGACCCATAGCTGAAAAGAAATTCTCTAGTGAGTTTAGTATTTCATCATTACTCTCGAAAGAGGTGTTAGCCCAGGTGCGGGGCTCACCTCTTAAATAAGATATGACAGTAAGGACCCTGGCTCTATCATTAGGGTATGTATGGGGTCTGAGAGAAAACATCAATAGGCAGGCATTTTTAAAGTCCCTGTATTGAGACCTATCTCCATGGAATTTTTCAGGAGGACTGACCTGCGGCTCAAGTATGGGGAGTCTTTTATCAACTACATCCCTAATGTACGTTTTCATTGTATCATTCTCAGCCTTGAGGGAATTAAGACCGTCGGTTAACATATCAACCCTTTGGTTTAAAGACTGCATATGGGCGTTGATCTCAGCTGGGTCCATGTTCAATTTTGGGCTTAGTATTCTGTCAGACTCAACGATTTGATATCTAAAAAGATATGAGTTTTGAGCCGAATTAGTAATGTGGACCTCAACTGCTGGAAGTATAGGTTTTAAAATTTATGTGTGTAGCAGGTATGATAAGCGGATGCAACATAAATATCTGGAGGCAACTATGTTGATCCAATATCTCAATAAGATGCATATGATGTAATGGAAGCATTAGTTAGTTTACCCTATTGCTGCCACATGTGTTATTGTAACACTGAAAAAGTACAGCAGGGGAACAAACGTACATTCCAAATTGAAATGGAGGTTTACAGGTTAAACTGACTACTGATAAATGAACTAAAGAGTATAGTCACATAGAAACATGTAATACCAAAACAGGTTTAAGCAGCATGATATAAACAAATGAGGTGCTTAATAAATTAGCTTATTGGTGAGTTGGAGAGCTGAATAAGAAAACTTCGGTCTACATATATTTACAGAGAAGGAATCAGCAGTTTTATATTTTGACCGATAGTAATTTTAAATGCTTGGGAATATTGTAATATCAGAACACCTATTAGTGAGTCCACTAATTGTATTAGAGTCAATGGAAGTTTTAAGCTGAAGCAGTTTGTCTTACCAAGAAATATAATGTCCAGTTTGCAGCGGCGTGTCTCACAATGGTTGCTGCAGAGCGGACGGCTTGCCGTGAGTGTGTGGGTTGCGCAGCTGGTGTGTGACGTCACCGCGATCTGGAGTTTAGAGGAGATGCAGTGTATCAGCTGAAAGAAGATGGGCTGTTCTGGATAGTCTTTAAGTGCTAGCAGAGTACAAAGAAATGAAGCACACTTCAGAGTGACAAAGCAGTATTCCATAGATCCGAAGTTTAAATGTTTGGTTATATGTGAACAGCGTTCACACAGTAGATTCAAAGCTGGAGTTAGCTTAGTAGTTCCACGAAGGAATGAACAGAAATCAGGTATAGGAAGACTGTAGATACGGTTATGATCTGTAATACTAAGCTATGAGAAAATGGGCAGGTGGAGCTTATATAGGGAGGAGGACAGGTGTATAAAGTCTTAAAGGAACAGTAGTATAGACATGTATGTTGAGAGATGGAAGTATAACCTATCTGTATATGCTTTTCAACAAAGGATATCAATAGAATGAAGCAAATTAGATAAAAGAAGTAAATTGGAAAGTTGTTTAAAATGACATGCTCTTTCTAAGCCAGGAAAGAAAAACATGTGGGTTTCATGTCCCTTTAAATCCTGCAATAGAAATAAGATTACTCTGTTTTTAGCATAAAGTATTTTATATTTCACAAAAAAAATGGAAAGCAAAGCTCAGTTTAAAAAAATGGGTACAGTTTATTAAAAATTACAATAGAGAGAGCATGAAAAGATAAAAAATACAACCTCTACATGCAGATAAATGGATGGACAGACGCGTTTCGGCTCACACCTTCTTCCGTGCCTTTTATATTTGCCTTGTGTTTGCGCCAGACCTGGCTGAAAAATTTAAGGAACGCTTCTGTTCAGACCACTAGCAGAGGTGGGGAAACTCATTTTACAAGAAGAAAATAATACTCTGTGATTTTCATATTATAAATATGAATTTCACAGCGTTTTTTGCATTTCCAGTGTATTTTTATTATGATTTCTGCTGTTCATCTTATATAATTTTTTCCTGTGAAATTTCAAGACTAATTTTAATTTTTCCATAAAATATGTTTTTGAAGAAGAATTTCAATATGATTTTTCTTGCTATTAAATAATACAATGTTTACTTTAAGTTTTTATTTCAATGGTTCATTTATTTATTTTTATATATATGATTTTTAACTTCGGACCCTTAAAGGGATATGAAACCAAAACAAGTATTTTTTTCCCCAAGATAACCTAGCAGCATGTCAGGAATTTTTATTGAAAAGTTTTGTTTTTACATAAGTAGTCAAATAATCATGAATCATGAATATGAACATAAGATCAGTCAATATATACAGAGATAAATGCACACAGGTGCATATACAATATAAAATTGTGAACATAGAATCAGTGTTACTTTGTACTGTATCCAAACTTAAAACAAGTACTATTAGTATGTCACATTATCAAAGGGTTTCGGTAATATATCCAATCGGGGCTTCTTCAATCACGGGCTTTGGTGATGTTAAGCAAAAGTACATATTGCATCTCAAGTGATATTATTCTTAACATTGGATAGTAAACAGTTAGACATACATGGAGACTCGAAATAAAATTCTACAGGATTTATTTTCCTCTGCTTACGCGGTAAGCTCAAAGGTGTAAGGAAGTGGGGTAAGTGGGGGGGGGCGGAGTCATCTAACACTTAAAGGGGTAAAGTTAGGAGATACAATTAAATAGATATACATTTAAGGCTGGGTTGGTATAAAAGGTCTGTCATCGCTAGCCTTATATGATGAGGGACATATGTTGTGTCTCCCCTCAGGGGTTGCTGTCCCCACTGGACGGAGACGGGAAAGGGACATTGGATATGACCCACTCTATCTCTCAGAGTGGGAAAGGGTGAGGGGAGATACCTTTTTTACTTTATAAACAATGGTGTGGTGAAAATTGTATACTGTAGAGAAAGAGGTATTTGAAGTAGCTAAAGAATATAAAATGAAACCTCTTTTTATATTTAGGTCAGGGCTATGTCCAAGTATGGCTATTGGCCATACCTGGACCTTGAACAATTAGGGTATAGATAGATTGGATCAGTAGTACTTTATAGAGTGTTAGCAATAAGTGTACTTTGGTATATTATTAATGAAGTGTGTAGGGGAAAGGTACTGTTAATGCAAGAGTAGGTTGAAGTTCTAATAATAATAGTTTAGGGTGCATAAATTTGTCAAGCAGAGTTGAGAGAGGTTATTATAAATCTCGTATTATGGATATGCCTACCTTTGCAGAGGTTATATGAGTCTTCTGCGCATACAGGCTATATGTAAGGGGGTTAACACTAAACATATTGCCCGCAAAATTATAAGCTATGATCTAGGTCGCTGAGAGGGCTGCCACCATGTAATATTCCAATGCATTCACGCACATTAATTGTAAGTCAGATCAATGTAGTCCACCAAGGACTAGGTATAATACCCCATCTCCTACAATTCACCTTTCACCTCTGTTTATTATTAGAAACATATACCCAGATAAAAGAAGGATTTAGATCATGTCAACTAGGAAAGTAGGTTCTGTCAAGCAACACGCAACTGTCAGATGCATTATAAGAAATTCCTAGTAAACTCATATTATTGAGATTGACTAATTTAGTAGGACTGGCACATCAGGTTCATCTTAAACATGCAGCCGTTAACAGCGAGAATATACAAACATCTTCTCAACTTTCCATAACTCAGTCTTCTAAGCTTGGGTAATGTTTGGCAAGGACATTATATATCTATATCATAAAATGAGATCAGAGTCCTGTTCAAATATAATAGTAATAATAGTGCTCTTTGTCTTTTGCAGATCCAACTATTAATTTAGCTCAAATACATCCTGCTGTCTCGGCCGCTGACAGCACGATAGTATCCTACCCAATTATCACATATAAAGGTAGAGGCACATGTTTATAAAAATATTATAGGAGAACTCTGCTCTATCTCACACTAAACAGCCACAGTATACAGTATGTGACATGATGCAACACTGTCTATATAACAGGTTTTGTCTTCGTGATAGAATGGCCCTGTAATTATACACTGCCTAGAAGGTGAGTCCATAACCAGAGGAAAAATCCCAACAGGTTAAAGCAGTAGGTCCTGGGGGTCTCTAGACAAGACCCATATATACAATAAGCTTCTGAATTCAGAGTGGCCTATATGAGCATATTCTAGTATACCAAACTTTAGGCAAACTCTCAAGTTTTCAGCTATCATGCACTATAGACATCAGTAGTGGTATACTTGGTGAGGTGCTATGGGGCACATACATATAGGATATTAACGAGAAGTGTAAATTTAACCAAAAGATGAGCAGTTAAACCCTGTCTCATAGCTTGCATATTTGAGGGCAGTTATAGTTAGATCTGAAAGATCTTAGTAGGGTACATATATTCATATGTGACTGCCCAGATTCCTGCTAAACCTTTAGGATAACTTCTAGATAATTTAGACTATATCTATTCTAGTGGGGCTAAGTGTGAAAGTAGTGATCTAGCCTCATATATATGCTCTGCAGAACATAGCTTTGTTGTAAGAATATAAAGAAAAATGGAAGGCTGTCACAAATGCATGGGCCCTACACCATGCAGCAAAAAAGCAAAAGCTCTGGCAATTAAATTTAGTGTAGGATATCGCCGATACATTTTTAAATCTTTTACCAACTGAGTTCAGAACAGTACTGAATTAGTGACTCGAACTTCCGCAACTGTTCGCGAACCGGCGAACCGGGCGAACCGCCATAGACTTCAATAGGCAGGCGAACTTTAAAACCAACAGGGACTCTTTCTGGCCACAATAGTGATGGAAAAGTTGTTTCAAGGGGACTAACACCTGGACTGTGGCATGCCGGAGGGGGATCCATGGCAAAACTCCCACGGAAAATTACATAGTTGATGCAGAGTCTGGTTTTAATCCATAAAGGGCATAAATCACCTAACATTCCTAAATTGTTTGGAATAATGTGCTTTAAAACATCAGGTATGATGTTGTATCGATCAGGTAGTGTAAGGGTTACGCCCGCTTCACAGTGACAGACCAAACTCCCCGTGTAACAGTCCATTTGCACAACCACCAGATAGATAGATTTGATAGATAGATACATAGATCAATAGATGCAATATACATATGATAGATACAAATTACATAGATCAATAGATGCAATATACATTTGATAGATACGAATTACATAGATCAATAGATGCAATATACATTTGATAGATACGAATTACATAGATCAATAGATGCAATATACATTTGATAGATACGAATGATAGTTAGATAAGTTTGATAGATAAATAGATAGATTTGATAGATATATAATTTCACCAGACAGAGAATTACAAGACGTGCGGTCTGGGACCCATGGTAAGGTTCCCAGAGGCAGTTGCGGTGCCAGGGGACGTGTATATGGCATGGATTTTCGGAACCGGGAGATGGAAAAAGATGCTCGGTCGCTCCTCCTGCTTCAAATTTGGGGCACTGCCCGTGCAATCTATTGTGCCACCAGATATGAGTGGTGTGTTTAGTACTATTCTTAGCAGTTTAATACCTGTCTATGGCATTAATTTTAGGAAGTGGGAGATGGAAAAAGATGCTTGGTTGGTCCTCCTACTTCAAATTTGTCTGTCACAAAACAGTCCGGCCACGAGATAGATAGATTTGATAGATAGATACATAGATTACATAGATCAATAGATGCAATATACATTTGATAGATACGAATTACATCAATCAATAGATGCAATATACATTTGATAGATACTAATTACATAGATCAATAGATGCAATATACATTTGATAGATATGATTGATAGTTAGATAGATTTGATAGATAAATAGATAGATTTGATAGATATATAATTTCCCAGACAGAGAATTACAAGATGTGCGGACTGGGACCCATGGTAAGGTTCCCAGAGGCAGTTGCGGCGCCAGGGGAGGTGTATATGGCATGGATTTTAGGAAGCGGGAGATGGAAAAAGATGCTTAGTCGTTCCTCCTACTTCAAATTTGGCTAAAACACAAGTGGCTGTCAGTATCACAAAACAGTCCGGCCACGAGATAGATAGATTTGATAGATAGATACATAAATTACATAGATCAATAGATGCAATATACATTGGATAGATACGAATTACATAGATCAATAGATGCAATATACATTTGATAGATACGATTGATAGTTAGATAGATTTGATAGATAAATAGATTGATTTGATAGATATATAATTTCACAGACAGAGAATTACAAGACGTGCGGTCTGGGACCCATGGTAAGGTTCCCAGAGGCAGTTGCGGCACCAGGGGAGGTGTATATGGTATGGATTTTAGGAAGCGGGAGATGGAAAAAGATGCTTGGTCGGTCCTCCTACTTCAAATTTGGCCGAAACACAAGTGGCTGTCAGTGTCATAAAACAGTCCGGCCACGAGATAGATAGATTTGATAGATAGATACATAGATTACATAGATCAATAGATGCAATATACATTGGATAGATACGAATTACATAGATCAATAGATACAATATACATTTGATAGATACGATTGATAGTTAGATAGATTTGATAGATAAATAGATTGATTTGATAGATATATAATTTCACAGACAGAGAATTACAAAGACGTGCGGTCTGGTCTGGGACCCATGGTAAGGTTACTTCCTTTTGCACAATTGAGTACAGGTTGGGGTCGGGGATTGCCTTTTGTGCAAAGAAATTGTGGCCGGGTACTTTCCACTGCGGTGTCCCCTATCAGGGGACGTGTATATGGCATGGATTTTCGGAACCGGGAGATGGAAAAAGATGCTTGGACACCCAGTACAGGTCGTTCTCCTTCAGCCTTTTTATACGAGGGTCCCCGACCCTCAACAGGCACGACAGCATGAAAGACCACATATGCCATCCTTTTGCACAATCGAGTACAGGTATGGCATCGATTTTAGGAACCCGGAGATAATTTTTAGGAACTGGGAGATGGAAAAAGATGCTTGGACACCCAGTACAGGTCGTTCTCCTTCAGCCTTTTTAGATGAGGGTCCCCAACCCTCAACAGGCACGACAGCATGAAAGAACACATATGCCATGACTTCCTTTTGCACAATCGAGTACAGGTATGGCATCATTTTTAGGAACTCTGAGATAATTTTTAGGAACCGGGAGATGGAAAAAGATACTTGGTGGGTCCTCCTATTTCAAATTTGGGGCACTGCGCGTGCAATCTACTGTGCCACCAGATATGAGTGGTGTGTTAAGTAGTACTATTCTTAGCAGTTTAATCCCTGTTATGTGCCTTTTTTTGGTTTTGGTTTTGAAGCCACAGTGCAGCACCAGAGGCCAGAAAAATTAGGCATGTACACATGCCTGAAAAATTAGGTATTGTTGCAGACGCTGCTGTAGCAGCGGCCAGAAAAATTGATTGTTTGACAGTTAGAAATTGCCCTAAAACATTGCGGCTTGAACCCTAGTTGTTGGCGGATAAGTCACACAAGTCATCTGGCATTCGAAGATAAAATACAGCAGCGTGTGTACCATTTTTAGCCCAAGGCAGCTCATCTCATCAGGCCTTTTTTACTCGAATGTATCGCCCAATGTCAGTCCCTTCGGGATCCATCCCTCATTCATTTTAATAAAGGTGAGATAATCAAGACTTTTTTGACCTAGGCGACTTCTCTTCTCAGTGACAATACCTCCAGCTGCACTGAAGGTCCTTTCTGACAGGACACTTGAAGCGGGGCTGGCCAGAAGTTCGATTGCAAATTGGGAAAGCTCAGGCCACACATCAAGTCTGCACACCCAATAGTCAAGGGGTCCATCGCTCCTCAGAGTGTCGAGATCCGCAGTTAATGCAAGGTAGTCTGCTACCTGTCGGTTGAGTCGTTCTCTGAGGCTGGATCCCGAAGGGTTGTGGTGATGCATAGGAGTTAAAAAGGTCCGCATGTACTCCATCAAGACGTCTGGAAAGCGTCCTGTCCTTGCCGGCGTGGTCGTGGGAGGAGGAGGATTACTTTCATCTCTTCCCCTGTTAGATTCCCGTTGTGCTGTAACATCACCCTTATACGCTGTGTAATACTTTTTAATTTATTTTTTAACTGCTCCATCCTTTCCGACTTGCGGGAATTCGGTAACATTTCAGTCACTTTATGCTTATTCTGGGGGTCTAGTAGCGTGGACACCCAGTACAGTTCGTTCTCCTTCAGCTTTTTTATACGAGTGTCCCTCAACAGGCACGACAGCATGAAAGACCCCATTTGCACAAGGTTGGATGCCGAGCTACTCATGTCCCGTTCCTCGTCCTCACTGATCTCACTGAAGGTATCTTCTTCCCCTCAGCCACGTACAACACCATGGGTACCAGATAGGCGACAACAACGAGCACCGTGGGATGCCTGTTGTGCTTGGTCTTCCTCCTCCTCCTCAAATCCACATTCCTCCTCTGACTCCTCTTCCTCACAATCCTCTTCCTGCGTTGCTGCTGGTCCAGCAAGCGATGCTGATAAGGCTGTTTCTGGTGGTGATGGAGACCACAACTCTTCCTCTTCATGCTCATCTACGGCCTGATCCAGCACTCTTCTCAGGGCACGCTCCAGAAAGAAAACAAATGGTATGATGTTGCTGATGGTGCCTTCGGTGTGACTGACTAGGTTTGTCACCTCCTCAAAAGGACGCATGAGCCTACAGGCATTGCGCATGAGCGTCCAGTAACGTGGCAAAAAAATCCCCAGCTCCCCAGAGGCTGTCCTAGCACCCCGGTCATACAAATACTCGTTAACAGCTTTTTCTTGTCGTAGCAGGTGTTCGAACATTAGAAGTGTTGAATTCCAACGTGTCGGGCTGTCGCAAATCAAGCGCCTCACTGGCAGGTTGTTTCGCCGCTGGATATCTGACAAGTGTGCCATGGCCGTGTAGGAACACCTGAAATGGCCACACACCTTCCTGGCCTGCTTCAGGACGTCCTGTAAGCCTGGGTACTTATGCACAAAGCGTTGTACAATCAGATTACACACATGTGCCATGCACGGCACGTGTGTCAACTTGCCCAATTTCAATGCCGCCACCAAATTACTTCCGTTGTCTGAAACCACTTTGCCGATCTCCAGTTGGTGCGGAGTCAGCCACTGATCCACCTGTGCGTTCAGGGCGGACAGGAGTGCTGCTGCGGTGTGACTCTCTGCTTTCAGGCAAGTCAACCCCAAGACGGCGTGACACTGCCGTATCCGGGATGTTGAATAGTACCTGGGGAGCTGGGGGGTGCCGTTGATGTGGAGCAAGACACAGCAGCAGAAGAGGACTCAGCCAAGGAAGAGGTTATGGAAGAGGATGGAGTAGGAGGAGTAGAGGAGGTAGCAGCAGGCCTGCCTGCAAGTCATGGTGGTGTCACCAACTCCTCTACAGAGCCACGCATTCCATACTTGTAAGCCGTGAGCAGGTTTACCCAATGCGCAGTGTAGGTGATATACCTGCCCTGACCATGCTTTGCAGACCAGCTGTAGTCAGATGGACCCTTGCCCCAACACTGTGTGTCAGACATGCCATTACTTCCTTTCGCACAATCGAGTACAGGTTGGGGATTGCCTTTTGTGAAAAGAAATTTCGGCCGGGTACCTTCCACTGTGGTGTCCCAATAGATACAAATTTTTTGAACGCCTCAGACTCCACCAGCTTGTATGGTAAAAGCTGGCAGGCTAAGAGTTCAGACAAGCCAGCTGTCAGACGCCAGGCAAGGGGGTGACTTTGGGAAATTGGATTCTTACACTCAAACATGTCCTTGACAGACACCTGACTGTGGGCAGATGAGCAGGAACTGCTACGGAAGAGAGACTGAGTGGCGGATGGTTGAGAGGGGGCAAGGAGTACAGCAGTGCCTGACGTGGCTGAAGATGCTGGACCAGGAGTAGGATGGCGGCTTTGAGTTTGTGTGCTGCTTCTACTCATGTGTTCATCCCATCGGCGTTTGTGATGTGAGACCATGTGCCTTCACAAAGCAGTTGTACCTAGGTGGGTGTTGGACTTCCCACGAATCAGTTTCTTTTGGCACAGGTTGCAAATGGCATCGCTGTTGTCAGAGGCAGACACCCCAAAAAAATGCCACACTGCTGAGCTCTGCGATGACGGCATTCTGGTGGTGGCAACAGCATGCGTTGATTGGCATGCTGTCTGGCTGACCCCGGGTGCCGATGCATGCTGTCTGACTGTGCCACTATCTCCTTGCGATGACCTCCCCCTGCTTCCAACTCGTCTCCTCCTCCTCCTCTCTGTCTCCCCATCTGAACTTTCCCCCTCTTCTTCTTCTTCTCTTCTAGCGGGCACCCACGTGACATCCACAGACGCATCATCATCAACCGCTTCACTTGTATCTGACAAATCAACAAAGGAAGCAGCAGCGGGTACAACATCACCATCATCATCATCACACCGTACGTCCATGTCTGTAATGCTGCCTGACTGAGACATATCACTGTTATCTACATCCTCTGTCAATGATGGTTGCGCATCACTCATTTCTTCCAACTGATGTGTCAATAACTCCTATGACAGATCAAGTGAAGCGGCTGTGGTGCTAGTGTTGGTGGTGGCGGCAGGCAGGCGAGTGACACTGGTCACTTGAGAGGTGCTCGAAGCTAAGCTTGAGGTGGATGGTGCGTCAAGGTTACGAGCGGAAGCTGTGGAAGATTGGGTGTCCTGTGTTAGCCAGTCAACTAGGTCCTCCTCAGAACTTTTCGCGTTCATGGCACGTGGCCTCTGAACACTGTGCATTATTGTAGGGTCAAAGGGAATCACAGCACCACGACCATGACGGCACCTGCGGGGTGGCCTGCCTCTGCCTGTCATTTTTTTTTTTTAAATGTAGACTTACACTACTATTAAACAAAATATGAGTGGTGCCACTGGGCAAGTGGGCACAGTATACGCTGTGAGCCTGACACAAAAAAAGCAGACTGATGTTACACAATCCAAAAAGTTTATTTTTTTTAAATGTACACTTACACTACTATTAAACAAGATATGAGTAGTGGCACTGGGCAAGTGGGCACAGTATACGCTGTGAGCCTGACACAAAAAAGCAGACTGATGTTTCACAGTCAAAAATGTTTATTTTTTAAATATTGAAACTACTGTTACAACAAATATGAGTGGTGCCACTAACTTGGCAAGTGGGCCAGGTAAACACACGCTGGCAGGCAGGCAGGCAGGCAACTTCAATTAGATTACACTAGCAGACTGATGTTTCACAGTCAAAAATTTTTTTTTTATTAATATTTACACTACTGTTATAACAAATATGATTGGTGGCACTTAGCAAGTGGGCCTGGCACACACGCTGGCAGGCAGGCAACTGCAATTAGAATACACTAGCAGACTGATGTTTCACAGTCAAAAAAGTTTTTTTTACAAATATTTACACTACTGTTATAACAAATATGATTGGTGGCACTAGTTGGCAAGTGGGCCTGGCACACACGCTGGCAGGCAGGCAACTGCAATTAGATTACACTAGCAGACTGATGTTTCACAGTCCAAAAAGTTTTTTTTTTAAATATTTACACTACTGTTATAACAAATATGATTGGTGCCACTAACTTGACAAGTGGGCCTGGCACACACGCTGGCAGGCAGGCAGGCAACTGCAATTAGATTACACTAGCTGACTGATGTTTCACAGTCAAAAAAGTTTTTTTTTTTTTTAAATATTTACAATACTGTTATAACAAATATGATTGGTGGCACTAGTTGGCAAGTGGGCCTGGCACACACGCTGGCAGGCAGGCAACTGTAATTAGATTGCAATAGCAGACTGATGTTTCACAGTCCAAAAATATATTTTTTTAAATATTTACACTACTGTTACAACAAATATGAGTGGTGCCACTAACTTGGCAAGTGGGCCTGGCACACACGCTGGCAGGAAGGCAGGCAACTTCAATTAGATTACACTAGCAGACTGATGTTTCACTGTCAAAAAGTTTTTTTTTTAAATATTTACACTACTGTTATAACAAATATGATTGGTGGCACTAGTTGGCAAGTGGGCCTGGCACATACGCTGGCAGGCAGGCAACTGCAATTAGATTACACTAGCTGACTGATGTTTCACAGTCAAAAAAGTTTTGTTTTTTTTTAAATATTTACAATACTGTTATAACAAATATGATTGGTGGCACTAGTTGGCAAGTGGGCCTGGCACACACGCTGGCAGGCAGGCAACTGCAATTAGATTACACTAGCAGACTGATGTTTCACAGTCCAAAAAGTTTTTTTTAAAAAAATATTTACAATACTGTTATAACAAATATGATTGGTGGCACTAGTTGGCAAGTGGGCCTGGCACACACGCTGGCAGGCAGGCAGGCAACTGCAATTAGATTACACTAGCTGACTGATGTTTCACAGTCAAAAAAGTTTTTTTTAAAAATATTTACACTACTGTTACAACAAATATGAATGGTGCCACTAACTTGGCAAGTGGGCCTGGCACACACGCTGGCAGGCAACTGCAATTAGATTACACTAGCTGACTGATGTTTCACAGTCATTTTTTTTTTTTTTTAAATATTTACACTACTGTTATAACAAATATGATTGGTGGCACTAGTTGACAAGTGGGCCTGGCACACACGCTGGCAGGCAGGCAGGCAGGCAACTGCAATTAGATTGCCCTAGCAGACTGATGTTTCACAGTCCAAAAAGTTTTTTTTTTTAAATATTTACACTACTGTTACAACAAATATGAGTGGTGCCACTAACTTGGCAAGTGGGCCTGGCACACACGCTGGCAGGAAGGCAGGCAACTTCAATTAGATTACACTAGCAGACTGATGTTTCACTGTCAAAAAAGTTTTTTTTTTTAATATTTACACTACTGTTATAACAAATATGATTGGTGGCACTAGTTGGCAAGTGGGCCTGGCACACACGCTGGCAGGCAGGCAACTGTAATTAGATTGCAATAGCAGACTGATGTTTCACAGTCCAAAAATATATTTTTTTAAATATTTACACTACTGTTACAACAAATATGAGTGGTGCCACTAACTTGGCAAGTGGGCCTGGCACACACGCTGGCAGGCAGGCAGGCAACTGCAATTAGATTACACTAGCAGACTGATGTTTCACAGTCAAAAAAGTTTTTTTTTAAATATTTACACTACTGTTATAACAAATATGATTGGTGGCACTAGTTGGCAAGTGGGCCTGGCACACACGCTGGCAGGCAGGCAACTGTAATTAGATTGCAATAGCAGACTGATGTTTCACAGTCCAAAAATATATTTTTTTAAATATTTACACTACTGTTACAACAAATATGAGTGGTGCCACTAACTTGGCAAGTGGGCCTGGCACACACGCTGGCAGGAAGGCAGGCAACTTCAATTAGATTACACTAGCAGACTGATGTTTCACTGTCAAAAAGTTTTTTTTTTAATATTTACAATACTGTTATAACAAATATGATTGGTGGCACTAGTTGGCAAGCAAGTGGGCCTGGCACATACGCTGGCAGGCAGGCAACTGCAATTAGATTACACTAGCTGACTGATGTTTCACAGTCAAAAAAGTTTTGTTTTTTTAAAATATTTACAATACTGTTATAACAAATATGATTGGTGGCACTAGTTGGCAAGTGGGCCTGGCACACACGCTGGCAGGCAGGCAACTGCAATTAGATTGAACTAGTAGCAGACTGATGTTTCACAGTCCAAAAAGTTTTTTTTAAAAATATTTACACTACTGTTACAACAAATATGAGTGGTGCCACTAACTTGGCAAGTGGGCCTGGCACACACGCTGGCAGGCAGGCAACTTCAATTAGATTACACTAGCAGACTGATGTTTCACAGTCCAAAAAGTTTTTTTTTTAAAAATATTTACAATACTGTTATAACAAATATGATTGGTGGCACTAGTTGGCAAGTGGGCCTGGCACACACGCTGGCAGGCAGGCAGGCAACTGCAATTAGATTACACTAGCTGACTGATGTTTCACAGTCAAAAAAGTTTTTTTTTTAAATATTTACACTACTGTTACAACAAATATGATTGGTGCCACTAACTTGGCAAGTGGGCCTGGCACACACGCTTTTAGGCAGGCAGGCAGGCAACTGCAATTAGATTACACTAGCTGACTGATGTTTCACAGTCAAAAATTTTTTTTTAAAATATTTACACTACTGTTATAACAAATATGATTGGTGGCACTAGTTGGCAAGTGGGCCTGGCACACACGCTGGCAGGCAGGCAGGCAACTGCAATTAGATTGCCCTAGCAGACTGATGTTTCACAGTCCAAAAAGTTTTTTTTTAAAATATTTACACTACTGTTACAACAAATATGAGTGGTGCCACTAACTTGGCAAGTGGGCCTGGCACACATGCTGGCAGGAAGGCAGGCAACTTCAATTAGATTACACTAGCAGACTGATGTTTCACTGTCAAAAAAGTTTTTTTTTTAATATTTACAATACTGTTATAACAAATATGATTGGTGGCACTAGTTGGCAAGTGGGCCTGGCACACACGCTGGCAGGCAGGCAACTGCAATTAGATTACACTAGCAGACTGATGTTTCACAGTCAAAAAAGTTTTTTTTTTAAATATTTACACTACTGTTATAACAAATATGATTGGTGGCACTAGTTGGCAAGTGGGCCTGGCACACACGCTGGCAGGCAGGCAAATGCAATTAAATAACACTAGTAGACTGATGTAAAAGTTTTTTTTTTATAAATTTATACTAATGTTACAACAGATATGAGTGGTGGCACTGAGGATGGAAGTAGGCACAGTATATGCTGTGAGCCTGACACACAGGCTGGCACTAGTGGCAGGCTGGCCTGGCAACTAAAATTAAATAACACTAGCAGACTGATGTAAAAGTTTTTTTTAAAAAAAGTTACACTAATGTTACAACAGATATGAGTGGTGGCACTGAGGATGGAAGTAGGCACAGTATATGCTGTGAGCCTGACACACAGGCTGGCACTAGTGGCAGGCTAGCCTGGCAACTAAAATTAAATAACACTAGCAGACTGATGTAAAAGTTTTTTTTTTTTAAATTTTACACTAATGTTACAACAGATATGAGTGGTAGCACTGAGGATGGAACTAGGCACAGTATATGCTGTGAGCCTGACACACAGGCTGGCACTAGTGGCAGGCTGGCCTGGCAACTAAAATTAAATAACACTAGCAGACTGATGTAAAAGTTTTTTTTTAAAAAAGTTACACTAATGTTACAACAAATATGAGTGGTGGCACTGAGGATGGAAGTAGGCACAGTATATGCTGTGAGGCTGACACACAGGCTGGCGGCACTAGTGGCAGGCTGGCCTGGCAACTAAAATTAAATAACACTAGCAGACTGATGTAAAAGTTTTTTTTTAAAAAATTTACACTAATGTTACAACAGATATCAGTGGTGGCACTGAGGATGGAAGTAGGCACAGTATATTCTGTGAGCCTGACACACAGGCTGGCACTAGTGGCAGGCTGGCCTGGCAACTAAAATTAAATAACACTAGCAGACTGATGTAAAAGGTTTTTTTTAAAAAAGTTACACTAATGTTACAACAAATATGAGTGGTGGCACTGAGGATGGAAGTAGGCACAGTATATGCTGTGAGCCTGACACACAGGCTGGCACTAGTGGCAGGCTGGCCTGGCAACTAAAATTAAATAACACTAGCAGACTGATGTAAAAGTTTTTTTAAAAAAAAATTACGCTAATGTTACACCAGATATGAGTGGTGGCACTGAGGCTGGCAGTGGCAGGCTGGCCTGGCAACTGAAATTAGATTACACTAGCAGACTGATGTAAAAGTTTTTTTTAAAAAAAATTACACTAATGTTACACCAGATATGAGTGGTGGCACAGAGCAATTAATCACAGTATATGCTGTGAGCCTGACACACAGGCCCGCTGCCAACTGAAATTAGATTACACTAGCAAACTGATGTAAAAGTTTTTTTTTTTTTAAATTTATACTAATGTTACACCAGATATGAGTGGTGGCAGTGAGCAAGTAGGCACACTATATGCTGTGAACCTCACACACAGGCTGAGAGGCAGGCAAATGCAATTAGATTACCAAAAAAAAAAAAAAAAAGACTGAAGTTCTAGCCCTAAAAAGGGCTTTTTGGGGTGCTGTCCTTACAGCAGACATCAGATGAGTCCTTCAGGACTGTAGTGGACACTGAATACACTAGCCTAGCTATCAATTTCCCTATAAAATCACCAGCAGCAGCACTATCACTCCTCTCACTAAGAATGCAGGATCATAATGAATCTAAAATGGCTGCTGCCCAGGAGCTGGGAGGGAGTGTCTGCTGCTGATTGGCTGAAATGTGTCTGCAGACTGTGAGATACAGGGTCAAAGTTTACTCAAATATGACGAATAGGGGGCGGATCGAACATCGCATATGTTCGCCCGCCGCAGCGAACTCAAACAAGCTAAGATCGCCGGGAACTGTTCTCCGGCGAACTGTTCGCGACATCACTATACTGAATTCCTTTAAGGTGGCACCTAACACTTTATCACCCCCTAGTATATATATTAACATACATTACAGTCTTATATCAAATGTTACCATTGGCTTTGCACAGTCTATAGACAGTTAATGATCCAAGAGTAGGCCAAGGTTAAATATGATTTCCAACTGGACTAACAGAAAACCCATAAGGGGTATACAGTATAGTGGGTCTTATATTCTGGACATATAAAACATGAAAATACATGCTAAGCAACATCAACATTTGGATGTGGGCAACAGCCTTCATTGACATTGTATATATTAACAAAAGATTCACCAAATTATTTACCCATTTTATACAAACCAACATATATGACTAGTAGGCTAGAGCAAGTTCAATAAGTAGAATATCTTTAAAACTAAAGTCCTGTGCTAAGATTGGGTTCTAGAGCAGGTCCATCATACTATCCAGCACTAAATATTTTATAAAAGGGCAATATCAAGTACCCAACAGGGTTATATCAAATAATTGGACCTGAAAGAGGGATGAATCTTAGGCAGAGTTTCAACCAATTCTGGATCTATAAAATGAAATATTTGTATTCACAGATTACCCCATGCCTATTTTTGGTAGGAAATAAACTTCTAAACCTGTCTGGTAATCTTTGGTCTGTGGTCTCCTCTTTTCTTGAAGTAGCAAAACGGAATTCGTTAGCAGTTTAAAAGAGGGAATAATTTGTGTGGCAGCGGTACCCCATTTAGTAAAGGACATGATATTGGTGACTGATGACTTGTCAGCATCTTCTATGGCACTAAAATTAAAGTCCCATATAATGTCAAAAGTGCAGCTCATATCTTTAGATTTAGCAGCAAGCTCAAGGTTGGTAAGTTCCCTCGACTGCAAGTCTATCTGTGCTGCCAAAGGCTGGGGTTTCCTAGAGAAGGCCAGCGGCAGTAACCCCTCATAGCCAGCTGCCAGTAACTCCCGCACTTCGCCCACCAGAGGCTCCACTACAGCATGGATTGGTTCAGTCACCACACTGAGATCAGTGGACAAAATACTTGAAATAACTGGCATATTAGGATTCCTTCACCCCGCACAACACATTTATCAGACATCTGATGAGGTATCGTATCTGTAAAGAGTTTCACTAGCCGCAACTCCATCTTCTGAAAGGAAGCTTCAAGAAGCTGTAGGATTTTTCCCCCCCAGACATCCGTATCCGCTGTGCTCCCCATTGAATCAGGCATATCTATACTTGGGCTCCGATCTAGCTGCAATTTGAGCTGGAGTCCCTCTGAGAGCTGTCTGGTGTTTGGCAGTATGGGTCAGCTCAGAGTGCAGGTCTGAGGCTCAAGATGGCGGCTGTTTGCATGGCGGTGAGAGTGGCGCAGCTCCAGGACCTTCTGATGCTGGCTGTCCTCTGGACTAATCAGGAACACAGCGGGTTAAGGCAGGGCACCCCCAGAAAGGTCTGGTCATCGATGCAGGTGCAATTTGTAAATCGCTTTGTCGCGCAGGGGCCAGCTGTCTCTTCAGAGAAGAGAAGTTGCCATGCAAAGGTAGAACAAACAAGTCTGCGAGCCCAGTATGCACCTGTGAGTCGGTAGAGTTACTGTGTCCCTGGTAGTGCTGTTAGAGTAGCTAACAAAGCGAGCTTAGTAGGGTTATAAACTTAATTTTTTAGATCTAGAGACGGAGCTCTGTTAATGTGCGTCTGTATTCTTCCCCTGCTATCTCCGCCCCCCCCCCCCAAAAAAAATAATAATCTAATTTGCTTTTATTATCAAATTTGCTTCTATGGTATTGTTTGTTGAAGAGATACCTACATATGTGTCTGGAGCCCAATATGGCAGGAAATAGATGTAATTCTTTCAAAACTGTTTCCATATAGTGCTTCAGTCATGTGTACGTTCCGGAGCTTACATCCCTGCTTTTTAACAAAAGACATCAAAAGAATTAAGAAAATTGTATAAAAGAAGTGAATTAGAAAGTTGTGTTTTGTTTTAAATTGTACGTATCTGAATTGTGAGAGAAATATTTGGGGTTTCATGTCCCTTTAATATGTGCATTGCCTTCAAATACTTAAAATCAGGGAACACCCCTTTGCAAGACACATTGTTCTAAAGATATATATATATATATATATATATATATATATATATATATATATATATATATATATTATATAGACTGCCTTTATAGAATTACAACACTTTAAATGTCCAGAGAGATTTAAAAAATCGTTCCATAAGCTCCTCTCCGGCATGTAGAGAAATAATGCAAATGTTTTTTCGAGGATTATATTGTAATTTATTTGTAAATTATTTGTCTTAATTAGTATGATATAGTAAAGTAAAGTTAGAGGTAATAAAATAATTGTCCCCTTGTTGCATCTAAAACAGGGTATTTGAAAACATTATGCAGTTTGTTATTTTGATGGTACTTCCTATTCTTAATAAAAGTACAATTTTGCTTTATGCTCGTGGAGGTGTGATTGTGTCTAATAGGAGGGGTGACCTTTCTATATTAGCTTCATTGTCAGTTTAAATAGCTTTAACTTAACCATTTTTTAATCATAATCTTATAAGATGTTCAATGTATGTGCTTTTATATGCCGGATAGATAGATTTTGCTTTTCTTATTAAATGCCCCTTTAATATAGTAAGTTAATAGATAATATTGACTAACATACCATTACATAATAAAGCTGATTAATATAAAATATACTTGATTTGTTTTGTCCATATTAATCAATTACTTTTTTGACTAATACTTTTTTTGTACCTTGTCTTTTATTTATTTTTGATATTTTTTTTTTATAAATGTGTTTAAAATAACATACTATTATAGAGAACTTGCTTAAATAATGATGTATTTCCTAATCAGAAGCAACATTTCTATACCAATATTGACTGTTTGTTGAGCATTATGTTCTTTAAAAGATGTCTACTCCAGAAGTCAAAATAGCGTGAAATTTAATTTTCCATCATTTGTCAGAGCTGGGTTGAGACTTAGATCACTAGTAGTGATAAGAATTGGATTACAAGTTATCATGACATTCAAGCATCTGTGGTGAAATACTTAATAGCAGAATTCAGAGGAACACCACTTGAGAATTCCCTGGCAAGTTGACCATTAAGGCTAAACTCACCATCCGTTCCAATATATTTTTCTCTCTCATGTTCCCTGGTTGCTGGGTGCTAAAACAAATTCAGTCTCTGTTTACGAAGTCTACTATTACAATACTCCAATCAAATATTTGTCAACCTATGAACTGCAAGCTTCTCTATAAATACTTAACCACCTCAGGCAGGGAAAACAGTGAAAGAGAGCTGAAGCAAATTTGTGCTAGACAAGGTAAGTAAACGCTATTCACATTTAAAGAACATTTTGGAAAAAAAAATTGGTAAATAATATTAGTAATCTTTAAAGAGCTAATAGTCTCATTCTCAAACTAGTAATTTACAAGTTCATATTTTATAGACTTAAGTGTTTAACAAAGTCAACTAAATTATTTTAGTACAAATAATTTAAAATATAATTTTTATCAAATAAAAAAAAATCTAAATGTTTGAAAAACTTGTATAGACAAATTTCACAAACATTTTTTATGTATAAATGTGTTTGTGTGTGTATATATTTTTTTTATAAATATTTAATGTTTGTGTGAATGTGTTTATGTATCTATATATATCTACCATTTATATATTTACTGTTAAGTAAAAACATGTTAATCCTTCTCCGATTGTTGTTTGAATTAATTTAGGTTTTTAACCAGTTTTGTACATCTTAAATATAATAATAATTAATAATAAAATATTAAAATTGATATATGTTAAGAACATAATTTTGTCTTAAATCGACATTAAATTTTTATTTACACCATTAAAAAGGACCCTCTTTTTCTTAACAATAATGTTTATAGAAAAAAAAATAATAGTATGCACAGGTGATATCAAATTGTATGTAAACTGCTAAACAATGATCATATCAACATATCAGACATATTATTTGAAAAACGTTAGATAGTAATAATTGTGTTAAATATTACTTAATCTTTATTAAAAGGAAATTTTAAAAAACTTTAGCATTGCACTGGTCAATTAAATCTTTCATGTACATACAATTTTTTTTTATTGAATAATGAATTTGCTATTTAAAACGACACATTAAATGAGGAGAATATTCTACACACAAAGAGTTCAAACAAATGCACATAAAAAAATATTTAAAAAAATAAGCAAAGTTAAATTATTTTAAGATGAAGCATTTGGCAAATGATAAATTGAGACATTTTTAGACAACACAGCTATGCTTAGTGGGGTTTTTTTTAGGTATAAGAGAGGTTAATTATTATTTCATGTTTTAGAAATTAGTTTTGCTTGTATATATTATTTATACTGGTATGTAAAAAATTCACATCATCTCAGATTTGTTATGCCTTATTAGCATATTATTTGTGTATAATTAATTTTGAAACATAGCTGATGAATACTCATCAGAAAGCTGCACTTAATAAAAATATACTTTAATCATCATTGTATAAATAATTTGTTTGTTGATAAACATTACATTACACACATCAATATTTTTGTAATTTATACATCTCTATTTTTAGTTGTGATAATTTTGTTAAATGGGAATCCATTTGGTTAGTTTTCTGATAAATGTCAGGTTTCATTTGACCTCATTTTCTGACATATTGCTTTTGAAACCAGCTTGGCACATCCTAACCACTTTTATTTATTTATTTTTAATACATACACTACTAAAATAATATGTTTTCAAATTAGAGTGGACATTCCTCGGTATATAGACTATTTCCATTATGATCTGTTTAATTTCTGCATGTGAAAATGCACTTACAAGTGCTTTTTAGTATTTGTACTATCAAAAAGAAATCTGTGTACATGAACAAAGCTTTACAAATAAACATAGACAATTGGAGAAAACAAGAGAGGTGCCTGTGTGTACCGATAATAGAGAAGGATAATCACTATCAATGAACCCGAGTCAGGGTACTCACATTTGTGGAGAGCACTCAGACAGTGCTATTAGGCACAGACTGGATATTTGACAGCAACCCAGCTCACTGATTAGCCGGAATACAGGAACAAGGTGACATCAAATCTGGGGAAAATAAGACAGACAAGGCGCTTGTGTGTACCAGTAATATAACTGGGTGGTATCAGTATAAAAACCCTAACCAGGGTACTCACATTGGTGAAGAGCACTCAGACAGTGCTATCAGACGCAGGCTGGATATTTGACAGCAACCCAGCTTACTGAACAAACCGGTGGCTGGAACACTGGAACACAGGATCCCTGGGACAATGGCGTCCCAGTAACTTGAAGGTCCAAAAAAAATGCTGTAGTAGTGCTCCCTAAAGGAGTTGTAGATAGTTGGTAAGCAAGTAAGGCAAGGTTCCAATGTGTAATAAAATTATTAAAAGCAAATTTATTAAAAATCTAAATATAAATAAAAGTGAAAGGAGAGTGCAGCCCTTTTTCCTTATTTCTGCCACTGATACCACTGAGCAACAGCTTTATCCGCTGACCTTCAGTTTGACTATCAACCTAAAATGGACATTTTTGCATAGAGATCGATGTTCACTAATATTTTTGGGTATTAGTATTATCTATATAACTACATATTCTATCCAGGTTGTATATTATATTATACTGACATATTTATTTTTGAATATACCATTGTTACAGTTCAATATTTATTGTATGAGATCATATATAGCTTCCCCTATCAAGAGATAGTTATTACTAACTTTTTTTTATTACAAATAAATATATATGGACAGTAAATTCAAAATGATTCTCTTATGATTCAGATAGAGCATGCAATTTTAAACAACATTTACTTCTATAAGCAAATTTACTTTGTTCTTTTGGTATTCTTTGTTGAAAAACATATCTAGATAGGCTTTGAAGCAGCAATGTACCCTTGGGAACTAGCATGTTTTCATTGGCTCACCAGGTGTGTCGAAAAAGCTCTCAGAAGTGATTTGCTTTTCCTGAGCCTGCTCTTCAACCAAGGATACCAGAAGAACAAAGCACATTTGATTCTAGAAAATATTTAGAAAGTTGTTTAAAATTGCATGACCTATCTGAATCATAAAAGTTTTAATTGTGACTTGACTATAACTTTAAGTGATGTAATCTTAATTTATTAACATGATTTACCTGTTAGCTTTGCTGATACTGAGAACGTCGTTAAAACCTGCTATTTGGTCCAGCAATACATAAATAAAATGTATGTTTTGTATAGCAACATACATGATACATGTAAAATGGTATTTCTCTGAATGCATATTGCAAAATAAAAAAGACATGGGAGTCAGTAGTATGCTGGGTCTGTATAATCTCACTTTTTGATTCAAACTGTGTAAAAAAAAAATATTCCTCAGCCTCTTTTTTAACATTTTGTTCTAGATTACAAGTGGAGCGCTATTTGTCCTTATACGGCCGCACATTAAATAACCAGGCATTACAAGTGGCTGTTTAATGCTCTCGCGGAATTACTTTTCTCTAAACACAATTAACCAGAGGTCAGACCTCTGGTTAATTATAAAAATGTGCCCCCCCAAATAAAGTGTACAGTAGTTCAATAAAAATTAAAAACATGAGCATCTTTATTTTTTTGTTTCAAAACTGCCTTTACATTGCAGTTTATGGGGACTGTGTTGATATGTATATTTTCATATTCATATATATTTTTAACTTGCTGCCCAATGCTGCGCAACTTATCTCCTGTGCTGTGCAAGGTGCTTTGCCGCGTCTCACAGCATGAGAACGAGGCTACCATTGGAGTCTATGGAAGCTCGCTCTCACGAGTGCAAGGCTTCCGGTCAATGCGAACGCAAGGTCGCGTTCACATTGCGCCTAACTTGTAATACCAGCGCCCATCTAGTATTACTAAGTGGAGCGCAAATATCGCGCTTGCGAAAGCGCAATTTTGCACTCCACTCGTAATCTAGGCCTTTATTGGCACTGTGTTTTAACACCAGGCACTCAAAGGTGCTGATTGAGACCCTTTTGTATAGGAACGGTAAAGTCAAAATTAAACTTGATTCCCAGAGAGCTTTCCATTTGACTTCTGTTATTTAATTTGCTTCAATTCTTTTGGTATCCTTTGTTGAAAAGCATACCTAGGTAGACCCAGAAGCAGCAGTGCACTATTGAGAGCTAGCTGCTAATTGTTGGCTGAACACTTATACCTTATGTCATTGGTTCACCCGATGTATCAAGCTAGCACCCAGTAGTGCTTTGCTGCTCCTTCATCAAATGATATCAAGAGAATGAAGCAAATTTGATAATAGAAGTAAATTGGAAAGCTGTTTTCTGAATCATGAAAGAAAAATTTGGATTTTTGTGTCCTTTTAACCCATGTTGGTCCCCAGTATATTAAAGGGACAGTCTAGTCCAAAATAAACTTTCATGATTTAGATAGAGAATGTAATTTTAAACAATTTTCCAATTTACTTTTATCATCAATTTTGTTTTGTTTTCTTGGTATTCTTAGTTTAAAGCAAAACCTAGGAGGATCATATACTAATTTCTAAGCCCTTGAAGGCCACCTCTTCTCTCAGGGCATTTTGACAGTTTTTCACCACTAGAGGGTGTTAGTTCACGTGTGTCATATAGATAACACTGTGCTCACACACGTGGAAATCAGGTGAGCCAGCTCTGATTGGCTAAAATGGATGTCTGTTAAAATAATTGAATTAAGGGGGTAGTTTGCAGAGGCTTACATACAAGGTAATCACAGAGGTAAACAGTGTATATATATAACTGTGTTGGTTGTGCAAAACTAGGGAATAAAGGGATTATCTATCTTTTTAAACCATAAAAATTCTGGTGTAGACTGTCCCTTTAATGATATTTTATTTTCCTTTCTCACTATAATATATACTGTATATAGGATTTGAAATTTCCAATGGTCCACTAGTCCCAGATGACTTAAAAAATTGCAGCAGATGATTTAGAAATTTGACTTTTTCCTGTCTTTAACAGGGGCTAAACACAAATTAAAAGTACCGCTCAGGTCCTGCAGAGAACTGCTGATCTTGAGAGGAATCTGCCACTAAATTAATCAGCTGAGCTAGTCACACTAAAACTGGATAAAGATTAATTGGTGCACAATCACTGTCTCCATACTCTTTTTGGCTGGATTGCAATCAATGCCTTTGTCATAGTTAGTTAATTTATCCCTCTCTAAAGATGAGATTTTTGTAAATTTAAAATACAACAGGAAAAGATACATTGGTGGCTACATTTAGCCACTAATCAGCAAGCGCTACCCAGGTGCTGAACCAAAAATGGGCCGGCTTCTATGCTTATATTCCTACTTTTACAAATAAAGATACCAAGAGAATGAAGAAAAATGTATAATAGCACACACTATATGAATCATTAAAGAAAAAAATTGGGTTTTGTTTTCCTTTATTTAATTTGCTTAATTCTCTTGGTATCCTTTCTTGAAAAGCAGCAATACCACTACAAGGAGCTAACTGCTGATTGGTGGATGCACATATATGCCTCGTCATTAGCTCACCAGTGTTGTGTTTCCCAAAAACATGATAAAAACATTGAGAGCACAATGATTTGCATACAAAAATTAATGTTTTAAAAGCATTTAAAATTGTAATTACTTAGCATAATCTGTGCTGTTTTACAGTTCAGGAACATGGTTTTGAAAAGTCTCTTGAAGTTTGTTTATCTTATCTTGCTGTGGCCAATTATGGACAAATCTAAATAAGGATGTGCACTGATCAAGTAATCACTGTGTATAATGTTGTATATTTATTGGTTTAAATCTTGCAGTATTCATTCACATTCTTGGGGTATCAGGAAAAACCCCATAAAATGCAAGAAAAAAATTCAAAATAATTAAAATGATATTAAACTCAAACTGCATTTCCATTAAAATATTTAATTATGCATAATTTAAAAACGACAGAACACTTTCATTATTTAATTTGCTCCATTTTCTTGTAATTTATCTCTGAAAAATAAAGTTTTTCAAGTCCCCCCAGAGAAGCTGGACATGCAACACAGTGATTGGCTGATGTGTGTAGAAGCTTGTTTACATCTGTCTCTAATTGGCCACAGCACATTAAGCCAGATAAACAAAATTCCATTGGTTATTCAAGTGGCGTGTCTGGGTCTGCAAAACATATTTTATGAACTAAAAGGGACAGTCTACTTGAAAATTGTTAGATAATGCCTTTATTACCCATTCCCAAGTTTTGCATAACCAGCCGGTTATATTAATACACTTTTTACCTCTGTAATTACCTTGTGTCTAAGCCTCTGCAGACTGCCCCTTATCTCAGTTCTTTTGACAGACTTGCATCTTAGCCAATCAGTGCTGACTCATAAATAACTCCACAGGGAGTGAGGACAATGTTATCTATATGACACACATGAACTAACTTGTCTAGCTGTGAAAAACTTCAAAATGCACTGAGATAAGAGGCTGTTCTTCAAAGGCTTCAAAATTAGCATATGAGACTAGGCTTAGCTTTCAACAAAGAATATCAAGAGAACAAAGAAAATTTGATAATAAAAGTATATTGGAAAGTTATTTAAAATTGCATGTCCTATCTAAATAATGAAAGTTTAATGTTGATTATACTATCCCTTTAACAGTAGTTTTAAATGCTTTTAAAACATTTATTTTGTATGCAGATATTTTCGTAATTCTGTTGCACTAATGTAGGTTATTTTGACTTGTAATTTAACTTAACTCTGATTTATTCATCTGTTTCAGGTGTAAGAGAATTAGCTTTACCCAAGCTCCAATGACTGAATTTGACACAAGAAATAAAGGTAATTTAGCACCATTAGAATGTTTTTTAACAACCAAAATACACAACACTTTGCAGATCTCTGTCTCTTAAAACAAACTGGTTTACTTTGTTTTCTAAGTAGCAGCAGTAAATCATTAGCTTTTATCACTTTATGAATTGTAAAGCAAATCAGTTCCAGACAGAATGGATGTGTGATGGATAATAATCTGACAGGCAAATGTCTGTCGGATAACAGTCCGGTCTGTCCGAGAACCTTTAAAAGAACGTCGTGGGGGGAGAGACTAATGGTTAGGTCCCCAGAGGCAGTTGCGGTGCCCGAGGCTCTGATTAGAACAGAACTCTCTGGAGTGTATCTGCCCTCGGCCGTTATTGCATGATCTGATTGGTCCGTGTCTCTGTGAGGTCACCAGATGCACAACCAATCGGATAATGGTTTCATTTTGTTGCTAGCGCATAGTATAGCGGCATTCATCAAGCAAACTGTTATGCAGGGTAAACTCCCAAAGGGACTGATTGGCTTGTCTGACTGTATCCTTCCCTGCAGGACCAGATAGTAATGCATCATTTTGCTCCTTCTACACACTGCTGTGGAGTGCAGACTGTTGCAAAAGTGTTTATTTCTGTGTAGTTACGAAAACTGTAAAAAGGTACTGAATTACCTAAAGCTTATATTATTTCATATGTGTCTCTAAGTCGCTGGTTTTCAAACCTGTCATCAGGCCAGATTTTCATTATTACCTTGGGTGAGAGCGGATAAAATAACAATGTTTACTGATCAGATGATTATTTCACCTGTGCGCCAGTTCAGATATCCTCAAAATCTGTCCGGTTAGGCAGTCCTGAGGAGAGGTTTGAAAACCAGTGCTCTAAGTTGTCTGGTAGCTATTTATGCTGTAAGGACAACAAAGCTGCCTTTGCCGACCTCCCAACTGTCCCTATTTTAGAGGGACAGTCCCTCATTCTGACCTCTGTCCCTCTGACAGCCATATGTCCCTCTTTACAGAATTCCCTTAGCCCCACTCACATAACACCCAGAAACACCCACAAACTGCCCTGATGCACCCACAGACTACCCAAAGACACCCACAATCCTGCCCACTAACTACCCATCATCCCTCCCCTCCCAACACAGCTCCTCCTACACAATGGTGACGACTCCTATGAACCTCCTGTGTCCCTCAACCGCAAATGTTGGGTTTGTTACTGTCAGCTTTTGCCTTCCTCTTTCCTGTTACTGTGGCCTTTCAGGGCTAATGTTCCCTAGTACTTATTTTTCCTCCTTACATTCCCCTGTAGAAGCTCCCTCACCTTAGCAACTCAGGGCTACTGTGCATGGTCTGCCAGACATTACAGCTACAGCCTTGTTTTTTTTCAGCAGGTTAAGCAGCAAAGAGACTAGCATACTGGAGTACATGCGGCTGTGCCTGTGTGCTCCATGTGGGTCACGCTCTATTTTGGTGTGGTTTTCAGAAAGTGTGACTCTCTGGATCCTCCCTGCTCTCTCTAGCACATTCTACAAAACAATGTCAATTTTTATGAGCAGATTTATTTTGTAATTGTACCAAAAATACGGTTGCCACCTTTTCAGGGGAAAAAAATACCTGCCATACCAATAAGCATAAATAATTTTACAGCATAAGTTAGGAGCTAAACCTGATAATAGTTTACAATTAGTTTCTAACACACTTAGAAGACCATCATATCATCTTTATTTCTATATTTATTCTTCATTTTCAACTTTAACCCAAACCTTAAAAATACCGGTCGTGTTGGTAAAATACTGGCTGGGTGGTAACCCTAACCAATAAGGTGGAAAGATTTGATCCTAAAAGGTACGTTATATAAACACATATTCAAACTCCGTCTCTCTCTCTCTCTCGCTCTAAATAGACAGTGCCACTGTATTATAATAGTTTGTCATACAGGTAAAGACATTCAGTATACTCTATATTAAAGGGACGTTTGTAACAGCATGTAGTTTTTACACTAGTGGACCTGCAACTTTACTGTAGGGAAAAACCTTCAAACCTAACTTGTCAGCTGCAAGATTTTTAAAACTAATTCAGCATTTCTGTCATTTTGATTCTATGTGCTAGCTTGCTATAAAAAAACATGTATCATAGTTGCCAACTTTTTTAAAAAATAATCCAGGGACACTTTGGAGCATAGCCACACCCACTTATTGATTGCACAGTCCCGCCCACTACAATCCACCTCAAAACAAGTATGGAAAATACTAGTACTGCCCTGCACACAATATTAACAAGATACAGACTAAATGGAACAAGAGGCACACTTAAAAGGCAGGGACAGGAATCCAAAAAAACGTGACTGTCCGGGGAAAAACTGGACAGTTGGCAACTACAACGTATTTGCCTACATTAATATTATTGTATTGTTTATTAAATACTTTTTGATGCGCCTTTTGAAAAAATACCAGCAGACGCCCATGATTTCAGTTTTAAAGGTTTATAGAGACCAGCAATTAGACATAGGCCCCTATTTTTTTTTATTTATTTAAGCACGGGTCATCAATCACCCTTAGCCAAACTGTCTACGGTGATTTAACTCCACCACCTATTCTGACAGCTGCTTCTTAAATTGCAGTTTACCTGAACATCAATAGTTCTAAAGCTGCATCCACATCTTCATAAATGGAGCCCACCCTATTTTCTCGCCCCTTGTGGACCTCAGTCTTCAACCCCTATCCTTCTGTTGTCCTCAATGGATATGTCCCTGTGAGCGGGCCCTTGGACTTTATTTGGTTCTTCACATCTGGATTAATACTCAATTTTTGTTAATGTGGTTGTCTCCCTAGACCAGAGGTCTTTCTTTATAGAGGGTGTGGAAAGTGACGGTGCTCTTGGGGGGTTTATTATTGTAGGACCTTTGTTTATGAGTTTGAGTGGAGAAGGGTTTGATAAGACATTAGTCTTTTTTTTCAACCTAGAAGCACCACTGTTAATATTATAGAGTATTTTTCGATGCTAATTCAAACATCTGCTTTTAAAAGATTATGTTTCAATCTGAGAATTTCAAGCGTGGTCCAAATTATTTTCTTGTGCATGACGTGAGCACAAAAATTTTTCTAAGAAGACATTTTGGATAGAGAGCTTGTTTATGAACATATTTCTCATTTGTCTAAGATTGACCAAGTGTGATTACTTTAAGTTGACGGAAGATGTATTAAGACCAAAAATTTTTAGGATATAAAGAAACTGATACATATATTTAAGGAACTTTTTATTTAGCACATAAATAAATTAAAAAATCTGTTTTTTTTTTATAACACATATCTTATAAAAAAATACAGAAGTCAGAAAATTATGTTAATGCTATTGGTTATTTCTTAAAGGGATACAAAACCCACATTTTTTTCATGGTTTCCGATAGTGTACAATTTTAAGAAACATTCTTATTTACTTCTATTATCAAGCTGGCTTTATTCTTATAGTATCCTTTGTTGAAAAGCAGGAAGGTAGGTTCAGCACTGTGATTGTACATCTGGTTGCGGAACAAGCTTGTGTTTGCTTGTGCAGTCATAAATTCTGCCAGTGGATGGTGCCTTGCTGGCTGTGAATGCAGATAAGTTCTCTGCCTGGAAACATTGTATGCCTGCACTTTCATAAATGGGGTCGAAAGTTTTAAACGTTTAGCAACAAGAGAACTGTCTAAAGCATTGCTTTAGTCATTTTAAAGTGGTGGTTAAGGATCCTGGTGCATCAAATTGGATCTATAGTGATCCATTTCAGACTCTACACATCATGAATGAAATGAGATCCTGGTAAATTACTGTTTAAATAAGGCATGCCAAATAGAGACAAATATAAAAGACCTCCTGTGGTTAGAAAGATGTCATTGTGCATCATGTAGGAGAATCAGGGTCCTAAATTTCAAAGAAAGATGCATTACAGCCTCAGCGTTTGTAAAAAAAAAACCCCACAACAATTACAGATTAAAAAAATAAATAATTTTTCAAAGGTTTTTCACTATGCATAATTAAACCTTTTATTGGGGATTTTTGATATTAATGCCCCTTTGAATTATTGCCCAGTATCTAAAATTACTGTTAAAAACATAGGCACTTTAATTGATTAAACTTTACAAATACGCTTCATTCTTAAAATATTTATCATTTAGTTATGGTAAACAGACAGCTGTTCCTCCACCCGCATCTCCTTCTGTATTTAGCATAGCAATGACGAATCTGGCTTTGAGGACGCCAAAAGGGGGCACGCAATGATTGGAAGGAAGCTGGATTAGTCATCAATCTGCTCAATATAGGAGGAGATGCGGACATGTTTACTATAACGAAATGGTAAATATTTTTAAAAAGAAGCGTATTTGTAAAGTTTAATGAATTGAAGTTGACATATTTTTAAGATTATTTTTAGATACTTGGATTTAATTCATTAAACTTTACAATCACTAACCGAACCCCTTGTGATTATGTGTTTTTATAGCTTATTTTTTTCAGTGTTAATATCTATATTATATCTATTATATTTATTGAAGGGAACTAATGTGCTTATTCATGCACTTTTTTTTACTTGCTCTCATATCTTTCATTCTCTAATTACTTTAGAATGGCGGTGGCGGATGACTGCAGCCGATGATGTAATTGCGCTGATGCTCACCATGCATATGCAGACACAGAGAGGAGAGGGGGATGGTATTGCTATGGTACTAAAATGCAAGGAGACAAATGAGAAGGTAAAGCGAGTGACTGAAGAAACACATTGGCCCACACAGCTAAATTAAATACAGTAATCAGTTATTCTTAAAGGGACATGAAACCCAAACTTTTTCTTTCATGATTCAGATAGAGCATACCATTTTAAACAACTTTCCAATTTACTTTTATTATCCAATTTGTTTCGTTCTCTTGGTATCCATGGTTGAAAAGCATACTTAGGTAGGCTCAGGAGCTGGGAGCTAGCTGCTGATTTACTGATTGGTGGCTGCACATATATGCCTATTGTCATTGGCTCACCAATGTGTTTAGCTAGCTCCCAGTAGTGCATTGCTGCTCCTTCAAAAAAGGATACAAAGAGAATGAAGCCATATTTATAATCAAAGTAAATTGGAAAGTTATTTAAAATTGTATGTTTTATCTGAAACATGAAATAAATCTTTTGGTTTTCATGTCCCTTTAAATTATCACATTGCTGATATGAAACATGCCTGCTTGAGTGATCTTTTTTAATATACAATTTTCAAAAGCAGGATCTATAAATGAAAAAGGAATCTTAACAATGTTAGAATAAAATGCAGTGGCGCAGCACTGAAAAGGGATATATTAAAAAGAAATGTCAATACTTAGGTACCCCTAAATGTCAATAGCAATAAACTTTTGAATTTCAAGGAGTACATGGGGGGGACTGTGTCAGCAATAAGGTTAGGCAATATTGCAGCTAGGTGTTATTGCAGTGATACAGGATCACGATAAGGGTCAGTTCTTGTGGGGCAAGATCACTGTTAGGATTAATTGCAGTTGCCCTCCGAGTCAAGTGCTTCAATATGTATGCAATATTTCTCAGTCAGAACAACCTAGATTAAAGGGACATGCGACCCCATTTTTTTCTTTCATGATTCAGATAGAGAATCCAATTTTTAAAAAGTTTCCAATTCACTTTTATTACCAAGTTTGCTTCATTTTCTTGTTATTCTTTGTTGAAGAGATACCTAGATAGTTAGTGAGCACTACATGACAGGAAATAGTGCTGTCATCTAGTCCTATCGCTAATGTATAGCATTGTTGCAAAATTACTGCTATATAGTGCTGTAGATACATGCACACTACGGAACTTACCTTCCTGCTTTTCAACAAAGAATAACAAGAAAACAAAGAAAATTTGATTATAGAAGTAAATTGGAAAGTTGTTTAAAAATGAATGTTGCATTTTGTTATTGGCTGATGGCTGTCACATGATGCAGAGTGCAGGGTAAGTTTCTTTCATGTAATTAGCAAGAGTCCATGAGCTAGTGACGTATGGGATATACATTCCTACCAGGAGGGGCAAAGTTTCCCAAACCTTAAAATGCCTATAAATACACCCCTCACCACACCCACAATTCAGTTTTACAAACTTTGCCTCCCATGGAGGTGGTGAAGTAAGTTTGTGCTAGATTCTACGTTGATATGCGCTTCGCAGCAGGCTGAAGCCCGGTTTTCCTCTCAGAGTGCAGTGAATGTCAGAGGGATGTGAAGAGAGTATTGCCTTTTTGAATACAATGGTCTTCCTCTAGGGGATCTATTTCATAGGTTCTCTGTCGTCGGTCGTAGAGATTTCTTCTCCTACCTCTCTTTTCAGATCGACGATATACTCTTATATATACCATTACCTCTACTGATTCTCGTTTCAGTACTGGTTTGGCTTTCTACTATATGTAGATGAGTGTCTTAGGGTAAGTAAGTCTTATTTTATTTATGACACTCTAAGCTATGGTTGGGCACTTTATATGTAAAGTTCTAAATATATGTTTTAAACTTATATTTGCCATGATTCAGGATATTCAGTATTCCTTCTTTCAGACTGTCAGTTTCATTTTTTTGGGAAAATGCTTATGAATTAATATTTTTTCTTACCTTAAAAATATTCAAAATGCTTTAATTTATTGCTTCATTTTTGGCGCAAACTTTTTTGGCGCAAATTTTTTGTCATTTCCGGCGCCATAGTTGACGCCGGAAGTTTGTTCATGGTTGCGTCATTTTTTGACGCATGTGTGTTACAGACGTTTTTTGCGACAAAAAATGTGGGCGTCATTCTTGGCGCCAAAAAAATGTGGGCGTCATACTTAGCGCCACTTTTTTTCACATTATTTAAGTCTCATTTTTTTGTTGCTTCTGGTTACTAGAGGCTTGTTTGTTTTGCATTTTTTTCCCATTCCTGTCATTTAAGGAATTTGATAATTTTGCTTTATATGTTGTTTTTTTCTATTACATATTGCAAGATATTTCAAACACTGTTCCTGTATCAAGAAATGCTGAGGGATTCCTGTTGACTGATATCAGTCCTACCAAAGCTAAGTTCATTTATTTTAGTGTTATGAATGTTTATCTTTAGCTATGGTTTGTAATAAGTTATCATGATAAACTTTTACATGCAGAATCCATTAGTATTTATGCTTTATATATTGCTATTCTTTTTACATCTTATGTACAAGATATACTTGTAAGAATGTTTTTCTGATTCTATTTTAAAGGCTTTGTCTGACATCCCGCCTTCTAATAAAATTTGTAGGTCTTTTTCAAACTTCTTTTTTAGTTGATGAAGTTTCAAATGACCAACAACATAATGAATTATCCTTCTCTGATGGTGTTTTTTCTCATTCAGAATTTTTCTTCATCAGATATTGACACTAACAAATCTACTTTTTTATTTTGTAATAGAGTACATTTGTTCTTTGTTCAAAAGGTGTTGATTATTTTGGATATTGAAGCAACTAGTTCTTTTGATTTTAAAGACTAGCTAACATTTAAATTCTTCTTATTTATCTTCTGTGGTTTCTTCAGAGGTTTTTTCCAGTTCCTGATACTAGGAAATGGAATAGGCTGAGAATTTTCTTTTAGTCCTTCTTTAAGGTTTTTAAATTGTATTCTTTGCCGGCAGTTAGTTTTCAGTTTTGAGGAAAGATTCCCCAAGTTAATGGGGCTCTCTCTACTCCTGCTAAATATACTATTATTCTTATAGCAAATAGTATTTTTTTTCCTTCAGATGGTTGTATCTTATTTAAGAAAAAATATTTTCAGGTACTTTTCTTAGACCAGTAATTTATTTGGCTGATGTTGCAATTGCTTCATCTTTCTGGTTGGATACTTTAAGATCAAGTATCGGATTATGATTTGTTTAGCATTGTTAAAAGGACAAAATCTACTACTCATTTGAAGTTCAGACTAAGTGCTATTGCATTGTCTTGTTATCTTGCATTTGTTGATTGTGCAAGTCCAGTGTGTTGACTGGTCCTTTAACTTGATTAACATGCTAATAATTTCATTTGTTGTCATTTTATTAAATATTTTCGCAAATGAGGTTTAATCTATGTCTTTAGCTATTTTAGCTAGAAGAACTTTGTGATTTCAATCTTGGAATGCTAATTTGATTTCTAAAATCCATATTTCTTTTTTTCCAAGATAATCAATTATTTGGTTCATAATTGGATTCAATTCTTTAACCGTTACTCTGGGCTTCAAGATTGAGTTCTAAGACTAAAACTTTAAGCTTATATTAGTTTTCTGTTCTTACTAAGGAATGGAATCCTGAATACTTCCCCAAGTAACATGTTTATAATTGGAAGTTTTTTTTCTTCATTCTATTAAGCCTTTTAAAAGTTCAAAGTCAGCTCCCCAAATTTGCTTGTAGGTGCGGTTCTTATTCCAGCTTGGCTGGTAATGGGCAGGTTAAGACTTTTTTTTAAATTTGTTTGGTTCTATTCGGTCCAAACTTCTTAGACTTTGGTACAGAATAGGATTCAGAGTAAAACAGTCTGTGAGAAGTCTTTTTTTCTCTATCATATTCCAGCTATTCCAGTAAGACTAACACTTTCCTGAAGTGTGTTTCAGACCTATATGTTTTGGGTACTGGTGAAGTGCGGCTGGTCACCCGTTGGGGCTCAAGCGCTGCTCAGACCTGGAGTTTTCTGGGGTATTTATTCCAGTTTCATTTTAGGAACTGGGTTTTGGGATTTTATTCAAGACTATTCATTGTTCCAAAGATAGAAAATCTTTTTGAATTGTCATATAAGTGTACCATCTTTTAGAATGGTGTTTATATGGTTTATTCTGCCTTTTTGGTCAGTGATGGCATTATTTGTTTACAATAGATGCATATCTTCTTTTTCTGTTTTCATTCAGATTATTTTTATTTTCTGAGATTCTCTTTTTTTGACAAAGCATTACCAATTTGTTGCTTTTCCTTCTGGTCTAGAGACAGCTCTAAGAATCTTTTCAAGGTTCTTAGTGTTCCTTATTTGGACGGTATCGTGGTACTGGCTCAGTCTTTTCGTTCTGCGGAATCTCATACGATTCAACTTTGTTGTTTCTTCAAGACATGGTTAGAGGATCTTTTTTATCAAAAGCTCCTTGATTCCTCTCACAAGGGTAACCTTTTTTAGGTTTTTAGATAGATTGTGTCAATGTTTTTGTCTCTAACAGACAAGTAACAAGTTTATTGGGTTCCGTTGGTCGGAATCTTCAGTCAATATTATTTCCTTCAAGTTGCTATATATGCATGGAAGTTTTAGGTTTCATGGCTGCAGCATTGGATTCGATTCCCTTTGCTCATTTCATAGGAAACCTTTCCAGTGTTTTATGCTGAATAATGGTGCAGGGATTCTAGGATATCACTTTTTATATCTTTGAATCCTAATGTTTAACTATCTTTGATTCGGTGGTTAAGATCACCATCATTTAGTTCTACAGGTCTCTTCGGTTCTTTCAACCTGGACCATGATCTCTACAGATGCGAGTCTTTTAGGTTGGGAGGCTGTCTGAGGATCTCTGTCAGCACAAGGGGTTTGGAAATCTCAGGAGGCGAGATTACCATTTGATATTTTGGAACTCTGTGCATTCTCAGAGTTCTTCAGTTGGTTTCTTTTTGAAGAAGAGACGTTTATTGTTTTTTCAGACAGACAATGTCACAACTGTGGCGTATGTCAATCATCAGGGTGGGACTATCAGTCCTTAGGCTGTGACAGAAGTATCTTGGATATTTGCTTGGGCTAAATCCAGCTCCTATCTAATTTCTGTGGTCTTTTTCCCAGGTATAGAAAATTGGGAAGCAGATTATCTCTGTTAATCAAGCTTTACATCCGGGAGAATGGTCTCTTTACCCAGATATGTTTTTCAATTTTTCAGATGTGAGGGCTTCCAGAAATAGATCTGATGGCATCTCATCTAAACAAGGAATTTCCCAAGGGCCTATTCAGGTCCGGGGATCCTCAGGCGGAAGTAGTGTATGCATTGACACTTTCTTGGAATTATCAATCTGCCTATATTTTTTTATCTCTGGTTCTTCTTTTTAGAGTGATTTTCAAAATTATCAGAGAGCAATCTTTGGTGTGGCTGGTGGCTCCAGCATGGCCACACAGGTTTTGGTATATGGTTCTTGTTCGGATGTCCAGTTGCCGATCTTGGCTACTTCCATTAAGGCCAGACTTTATATCTTAACATTCGTTTTTTTCATCAGGAATTCTAATTATTAATTTGATGGTATGAAAATTTAACGCTTAGTACTTAGTCATAGAAGTATCTCTGACTCAGTGATTAATACTATGTTGCAGGCTCGTAAATCCGTGTCTAGTAGGATTTATTATCGAGTTTGGAAGATTTACATCTCATGATGCTCTTCTTATGAATTCTCTTGGCATTATTTTAGAATTCCTAGGTTTTTATAGTTTCTTCATAAGGTTTTGTCTGAATGTTCCTTGAAAGGACAAATCTCTGCTTTTCCTGTGCTGTTTCACAGTAAGAATTGCTAAATCTTTCTGATATTCATTGTTTTGTTCAGGCTTTGGTTTGTATCAAGCCTGTCATTTAGCCAATTTCTCCTCCTTGGAGTCTTAATTTGGTTCTGAAGGCTTTACAGGCTCTTCTGTTTGAGCATATGCTTTCTTTGGACATTAATTACTCTCATGGAAAGTATTGTTCTTTTTAGACATCTCTTCAGCTAGAACAGTTTTTGAATTATCTGTTCTTTTTTCATCAGGATAAGGTGGTTTTTGCTGTCCTCATTTCAATTTTTACCTAAAGTTGTGAATTCAAACAACATTAGTAGAGGAATTATTGTCCCTTCCTTGTGTCCTAATCCTAAGACTTCTTTGGTAAGATTCTTACATTTTTTGGATGTGGTAAGCGTTTTGAAATATTATGTTGAAGCTATTCAGATTTCAGACAGACTTCTAGTCTATTTGTTATCTTTTCTGGTTTTAGGAAAGGTCAGAAGGCTTCTGTCATTTCTTTGGCATCTTGGTTAAGCTTTTGATTCATCATGCTTATTTGGAGTCGGGTTAATCCCCGCCTCAGAGGATTACGGCTCATTCTACTAGGTCAGTTTCTACTTCCTGGACTTTTAAGAATGAAGCTTCTGTTGATCAGATTTGCAAAGCAATAACTTGGTCTTCTTTGCATACTTTTACTAAATTCTACCATTTTGATGTTTTCTCTTCCTCAGAAGCAGTTTTTGGTAGAATAGTACTTCGGGCAGCTGTTTCAGTTTGATTCTTCTGCCTATAATTTCAGTTTTTTTCATTATAAAAATTGAAACTTTTGATTTGGGTAGTGGATTAATTTTTCAGCAGGAATTGGCTGTCTTTATTTTATCCCTCCCTCTCTAGTGACTCTTGCGTGGAAGTTCCACATCTTGGGTATCTGCTATCCCATGCGTCACTAGCTCATGGACGCTTGCTAATTACATGAAAGAAATCATAATTTATGTAAGAACTTACCTGATAAATTCATTTCTTTCATATTAGCAAGAGTCCATGAGGCCCTTTTTGTGGTGGTTATGATTTTTTTGTATAAAGCACAATTATTCCTTATTTTTGATGCTTTCGCTCCTTTCTTATCACCCCACTTCTTGGCTATTCGTTAAACTGAATTGTAAGTGTGGTGAGGGGTGTATTTATAGGCATTTTAAGGTTTGGGAAACTTTGCCCTTCCTGGTAGGAATGTATATCCCATACGTCACTACTCATGGACTCTTGCTAATATGAAAAATGACTTTATCAGGTAAGTTCTTACATAAATTATGTTTTTTATCTGACAAAGATCAAAGTTGCTTCCACTTATTTTATTGTGTTATTGCATTGACTGTTTATTATGCATTCATTGATTATGTAATTCTACTGTAGTTAATGGTCATTTAAACTTGTGCAAAAATTACATATGACTATCTTAAAAGTTTGCACAGACGTATTTGGAGGTTTCAATTGGTTTATTATATTATTGCACAACATGATATGAAATTATAAATTGCACAGTCATGAATCAAATGTAATGGTTAAATGAAACTCATGATTCAGATAGGGCATGTAATTTCAAACAACTTTCCAATTTACTTTTATCACCAATTTTGCTTTGTTCTCTTGTTATTCTTAGTTGCAAGCTAAACCTAGGTAGGCTCATATGTTAATTTCCTAGACCTTGAAGGCCACCTCTTATCTGAATGGATTTTGACAGTTCTTCACCACTAGAGAGCATTAGTTCATGTGTTTCATATATATAACATTGTGCTCACGGACGTGTAGTTACCTAGGAGCCAGCACTGATTGGCTAAAATGCAAGTCTGTCATTAGAACTAAAATAAGGGGGCAGTTTGTAGAGGCTTAGATACAAGATAATCACAGAGGTAAAAAGTATATTAATATAACAGTGTTGGTTATGCAAAACTAGGGAATGGGTTATAAAGGGATTATCTGTCTTTTTAAACAATAAAAATTCTGGTGTAGACTGTCATTTTTTTATTTTTTTGTGTTAGCAATTATTTACTATTACAAAAGATTTGCATGTAAAATAAATGTTTAAAAAACATTGAAAAGTGTAATTTTGTTAGAAAAATATGTATTGTTTTGCAGGCTCGGGACATACCCTTTAACCTTTTAAAGCCATTATGGCGTTCTATTCCGTCCTAACCGTGCTGGGCTTTACCGCCGTTAGGACGGAATAGAACATCCTAGCCGTTTCGCTGTCCTGAAGCCAACCATACTTCCAGGATGCGATCGCGGTCTTGAAGGCCTGCTTAGCGTCATAGGGACGCCCCCCTGACCCGATCCCATAACTGAAATCTTGCGATCGCGTGCACGATCGCAGGAATTCAATTTGTCTACATCGGAACATTGTTCCCATGTTGACAAATTGACCCTGCCATGAAAGGGTTAAAAAAAAAACTCTGGGATGTTGTTTATTTTACTCCCTTTTATGTGGCCAATTAGAGAGAGATATAAACACATTTTTGCAAATATCTACATATCACTGTGCAGCATGGCCAGGCTTCTGCATTCCATAGAATGCACTCTATCCTCTTTTGTGTTGAGTAATTACTCACACTCTCATCCTAATTAAAATAAGCTTCTAAACAATGTTATGACATTGTCAAAAGAAAACACTGCACACTTACATGCTTTTTGTATGCTTTATTAGGCTGGTGTTATTGTTATTAAAAGCTACAATAGTGTATTACTTTTCTGAAGTCATGTTTCATAGTGCTGGATCCATTTGGGACTCATAAAAATAGAAAGGAACAAATCTCAATGTATTTATATGGCTTCACAGTATTTAGTTAGATTGAGTGCATATTTGTCATTTTAAATGTTCTGTCATCTAGTGGTCATTTTTAGAATAGCAACCTATAGCACATAATTTATTACTTGTATTAATGTATTACTTATATTATGAATATATACATATATACACACACACACTGAATATATACAGTGTATATATATATATATATATATATATATATATATTTATTTATATATATATATATATATACACACATACAGTATATTCCTCTCTTGCTTCTTAAGTAACCTGCATTTTTCCATCCTCAACAAACAATATTTGATGATGGTTTGTGGTTTGTAATAGAGTAGATGTTCTGGGAGGGAGGGGGGGATACAACAATTGGAGGATTGGACAACTGACTGGGATCTAAAGTTTAACATTGCAAAGTGTAAAATTATGCATTTAGGGAAGAAAAATCCAAACGTTAGTTAAATACTTAATGACACTTTACTGACTGTTACAAATGAGGAACTGAACTTGGGAATTATTATTTCAGATGATTTAAAATGTAGTAAACAATGTAGTACTGCAACGAGTAAGTATATTAAAGGGCTTAGTATGGCTGAGCTGCGATTTGTGGTCTCTTAAGATAGAAAACTATAATTTTCACATTGATCACATGATAACCAGAGGGTCAAGTGACTCATCAGTTGAAAGAAGGTTCAAATGCCCTTAATTAATCCAGAAACTGAGCTAAGGGCTATTTTACTGCCTATCTGCATGATCAGATTATAGCTGGGGGGCACTTGCCTCCTCCTGATATATCCTCCACCACTATTTATATTCACAGCCAGGTAGGTGTGCTTTAAATTCACGTCACATAAATTAAAGGGACATGAAAGTCAAAATAATGGTTCATAGTTCTGAAAGAGCATGCAATTTTAGGGGTTGATCAAAACCAGGTATTATTTCAGTAGATAATAATTTCTTATCATTGGTCGATATTATTTTCCAGTGACCACATTCCTATTATGCTTCTGCCACTAATACTTCTGAAGACAAAAATCTTGGCCTCCCAAAAAATAACACCATATCTTTATCTGCATCATTAATCTCCCACTATCATAAAACCAATACACAAATGTGCAGGATTAAAGACAAACAAGATGGCAATTGTATGTGTTTAACAATTACTTTATGGTTTGAAGGACTTGTATGTTGACTGATTCCTTTAAATAATGCGTAGCAATGCAAGTAGACCGCATGTACAATTATCCAGTTATACATAAATAACTATAAAGTTATGTGTGTATGTGTTTTTAAGGAGTTTGAACTGGGGCGTTATCGGTGTAATCGGCAGGTGTGTTTATTACTGGGTTATAGATCTCATTTTTATAGGTGTAAAAGCACATATTATTATTTATTTTTTTTCAATTGATTGAGCAGGTATTGTTTGTCCATGATTGATGATGTTGCTCCCAAAAGTCATTTAATATGTGTGTGTTGCTCATGCACAAAACCAGTGTTGGACTAAGCAGTCAGCGAGCTACCCGCAACAAATCTCGCGTCAAAACTCGCAAACTGATATGTACAAAGTCGTCAACTATGTTCAAACTCGCATCTTTAAAATTGCGAGCGTACTTATCCGCCAAACCTCGCTACCTCTCCATTTTTCACTGTAATTAGACACATTTGACCACCAACTCGCCAAAAACGAATGTACTAAAAAATCTATTTGTCCGCTCGCTACAATTTCCGCTCCCACCTTGTTATTTTTGCCTCGCCACCTTTTAGGTGGCGGGCAAGGTACAAAACAATAGGAAAGTCAATCTAGACGCCAGTCTAGACATATATAAAAGGCAGTAATATCAGCATTGTACAGCATAACTGGCGTCTAATTTGTCTCTCATTTCCATGTACATAAATTGCGCCAAATTTGTCGACTGTAATTAAAGAGTAATCTATATTTTAAATTTGTATTGTATAGTTGTCAATCTTTATAATTATTTTTATATTAATATTTATATATTATCAGATCCAGATGAAGCCATATCCAAATTGTAAATAAATATTACAAAAATAACGCTCTGTTATCACTCTTCAAAAAATTTAGAACAATAATAAAGTTGTTTAGATAAGTTGAACTTTTATAGGAGCAAAATTCTATTCCCGCGACTACTATGATGTTCGTGACACCTTGCATGTCACGTGTTAATAATTGGCCAGACAATTCAACTGAAAGTTAAAAGTACATCAGCTTAGTCGCGGCGAGCGAGACGTCAAATTTATCAATAATCCGCCACTGCTCGCGGCGGGCTAGACTTGTCTATTTATTGGGGGATTATTAGTACATAGTGACAGCGGACACCATTTCGCCCGCGGCGAGTAACGGCGAGTTTATCCGCGTCTAAAATGACGGATGAATTGATGGCTTAGTACATGGAGCCCTTAGGGTACACAAGTGTTGTCCTGGGTTTATCAAGTATTTTGATAAGTGACAAAATGGCACTGTAAATGAGTAGTTAGGTATAGAGAATTTGGAATGGGATTAGATAAACAGGACTGGCCCATATTAATCTATAGACCATTTCTCACCAAATCTGATAAACAACCTGAACTCAATAAATATGGGGACAGGCCCTGCTGCTACGTGATTGATCACACGAGAGCAGCATGCAGCACTGCACAAGAATCTACTTGCGCAATGATAACGGCCGGCAGCGAACCTATATCATCCCTGCCCCCTCACCAAAAAGACGGGCAGACAGGTTCCTTGCTAAGAACTTTGTCCTTTTTAATGATAAATTTAGGCCAAGTTAATGGATAAGAAAAACTATTTTGATACAAGAGGCTTGAAGTTCTATGCCTGATATTTATGTTCTACATGTAATATCTCAGATGTTTCCAGTTTTGGTTCTTTCAATCTTTGTGGTTTTATCTTTGTCTAACCTTCCATTACCATTATCAGTTCCTGCCTCTTCTGCTTCATTTCTTCTCACTCCCTTTTTGTTTATTTTCCCACTTGATGTTGCTGTTTGTATTTTTAATGGCGTTTCCTCTCTACTATTCATAATTTTTAGCTATGCTTATGTGTGGGCATCCCTTTATAATTCTAATTATCTTAATAGTACAAGCTTGTTTTGCCCCAACCTTTATTGATTTATAATACTGTTTTATTGCATTGTTGTAATTTAAATGCTTGCTACGTGGTCTTCACCTCCTGCTAATAGTCTATAAAGAGCAAGTAGAATACGAATTACTTCTTTACTTAGGTTTTTATGACTTATAATCAGGTTTTCAATGAGTAAGTGCAGATATTGTTGCATGAATCATTTAATAGTCTTAATAAATAATGATTTACTCTTAGCTCAGACCAATTTTTTTACTTAAATTTTGTCTTTCAATTTGGTTCTTTGGTCTCAGACTTAATTACCTGATATTGTGAGGAATGGTTGAAAACATTGTGCCGCCTGGGTCTAAGAACCAAGCAATGCCCCCCAACTCTCTTTCAATTACAAGTTCAGCTGATTGTAATGTCACAAGAGACCTAACCATCCAGCTGATGGACCCATATGAGACTAACCACCTATCAAATGCTGCCTGAGTCCCTTGTTACCCCCTGATAGAATTGCAGAGCCAACATGCCACAACAACCATTGTTCTCATATGTATGCAAGCATTTCCTGCTGTGGATTATATTGAAAGTTCTTCTAATTAAAATCCATTTTCTTATTATATATTAGTTCTTTATACAAAAAAAAAAAATCATTTTATTGTTTGCAAATTGATAGCTCTTTTTACTGCCAATCAAATGAGTGGAGAGGGCTGGGGCATTTGATAAACATGTTTTCTGTCTACAAGCAAGGGCATTTTTTTTTAATTTTTGCATTAGAATTAATTTAATTCCATCTAGTTATGCTAAAGCAATGTTTAGTTTTTAATGTTCTGTGTATTCTTTCTTTAAGCATTCTCCGGGAAACCCAATGGAAACGGGTGGGATACAAAACCTTTCGGAGTTCATACTACCATCATCCATTCAAGACCCTATCATTAAATCATCTCTACACCAAAATATGATCTACCAAGAATCTTCTGATGAGGAAGATGAATTTCTTAAGGAAGATGACATATATGAGGAAGAGGAAGAGAACTTGGTTCCTCTCTTGACAAGGCAGAGCACATCTTATAGTTATGATAACGAAAGCAACACTGAAATGACGGCGCAGCTTTTGAAGTTTTCTGAACAAATTAGTACAGACATTCAGAGATACTTTGGTCAGAAAAATAAAGAGGAGGACCCAGACTCCTGCAATATTTATGAGGACTTTGTAGCAAAAATGTCAGGACCACATATTGATTATGAAGATATTGTCATGGAGGCACAAACTAAGGGCCAGGATAAAAACAGTCTATTCAACCCCCTTACTCCTCCATTAGAATTTGATCAAAAATTATTGAAATCAATAAGTAAAGAAGGTGATGTTACTAAGCTTGGACCTCTGTCTGAGTTGTTTGATTTTGGTCTTCACAAATACAAAAAGCAAAAGATAAGTGCAAAGGAGGAACGATTACAAAGTTTGGATAAAAAGTATTCTCATATTGTTCCCATGCACAGTCGCAAATTGCCCATTTCGTTTTGGAAAGAGCCCAGTCCAACTCCACCGTGTATTCTAAACAACAATACCCCTGACTTTAGTGACCTGCTAGAAAATTGGACCTCTGATCCAAGTCATTAAAACAAGTCATGAGATGTAAAAGAGCAGTTGGGTGGATATCTGATACAATTACCAAGCTAAATAGACTAAACTGGGACACCTGAAGAAAGAAAATTGTTACCTACAATTTTGATGCAAAGTGTTAAAGAAATAATATATAACCTTGAGTGTTTCTATTAAAAACTATTTTTGTAAAATAATCTTATTCATTCTAGTAGTAAAATGACACATGTAAAATATTTTTTATTTGATATATTTTGTTTGTTATACATGTCTTTAAAGTAATGAATCACCCTTGTACTGCCTAGGGAGAAGAAATGTATTGCAGTGCATGGAATAACTTTTGTCTGTGATGCCCTTAAACACAAAATAATCATCACTTACACTTCAAAATTTTCCAGGTTGAAGAGTCATAGGATATATATATATATATATATATATATATATATATATATATATATATATATATATATATATATATATATATATATATATATATATATATATATATATATATATATATGTGTGTGTGTATTTATATATACAGGGAGTGCAGAATTATTAGGCAAGTTGTATTTTTGAGGATTCATTTTATTATTGAACAACAACCATGTTCTCAATGAACCCAAAAAACTCATTAATATCAAAGCTGAATAGTTTTGGAAGTAGTTTTTAGTTTGTTTTTAGTTATAGCTATTTTAGGGGGATATCTGTGTGTGCAGGTGACTATTACTGTGCATAATTATTAGGCAACTTAACAAAAAACAAATATATACCCATTTCAATTATTTATTTTTACCAGTGAAACCAATATAACATCTCAACATTCACAAATATACATTTCTGACATTCAAAAACAAAACAAAAACAAATCAGTGACCAATATAGCCACCTTTCTTTGCAAGGACACTCAAAAGCCTGCCATCCATGGATTCTGTCAGTGTTTTGATCTGTTCACCATCAACATTGCGTGCAGCAGCAACCACAGCCTCCCAGACACTGTTCAGAGAGGTGTACTGTTTTCCCTCCTTGTAAATCTCACATTTGATGATGGACCACAGGTTCTCAATGGGGTTCAGATCAGGTGAACAAGGAGGCCATGTCATTAGATTTTCTTCTTTTATACCCTTTCTTGCCAGCCACGCTGTGGAGTACTTGGACGCGTGTGATGGAGCATTGTCCTGCATGAAAATCATGTTTTTCTTGAAGGATGCAGACTTCTTCCTGTACCACTGCTTGAAGAAGGTGTCTTCCAGAAACTGGCAGTAGGACTGGGAGTTGAGCTTGACTCCATCCTCAACCCGAAAAGGCCCCACAAGCTCATCTTTGATGATACCAGCCCAAACCAGTACTCCACCTCCACCTTGCTGGCGTCTGAGTCGGACTGGAGCTCTCTGCCCTTTACCAATCCAGCCACGGGCCCATCCATCTGGCCCATCAAGACTCACTCTCATTTCATCAGTCCATAAAACCTTAGAAAAATCAGTCTAGAGATATTTCTTGGCCCAGTCTTGACGTTTCAGCTTGTGTGTCTTGTTCAGTGGTGGTCGTCTTTCAGCCTTTCTTACCTTGGCCATGTCTCTGAGTATTGCACACCTTGTGCTTTTGGGCACTCCAGTGATGTTGCAGCTCTGAAATATGGCCAAACTGGTGGCAAGTGGCATCTTGGCAGCTGCACGCTTGACTTTTCTCAGTTCATGGGCAGTTATTTTGCGCCTTGGTTTTTCCACACGCTTCTTGCGACCCTGTTGACTATTTTGAATGAAACGCTTGATTGTTCGATGATCACGCTTCAGAAGCTTTGCAATTTTAAGAGTGCTGCATCCCTCTGCAAGATATCTCACTATTTTTGACTTTTCTGAGCCTGTCAAGTCCTTCTTTTGACCCATTTTGCCAAAGGAAAGGAAGTTGCCTAATAATTATGTACACCTGATATAGGGTGTTGATGTCATTAGACCACACCCCTTCTCATTACAGAGATGCACATCACCTAATATGCTTAATTGGTAGTAGGCTTTCGAGCCTATACAGCTTGGAGTAAGACAACATGCATAAAGAGGATGATGTGGTCAAAATACTCATTTGCCTAATAATTCTGCACTCCCTGTATATATATATATATATATATATATATATATATATATATATATATATATATAACACACAGAGAAAACCCAGCACTCACTTACAAGCTCTCAGCTAAGATTTAAAAGCAAAACTGGAAAGGTTAGTCACCGCATCTGGCCAAATGGGACAAGCTCAGGTACCACGTCAAGGTCCTCTCCAATACCTGAGACCCTAAAACAGCCACACATTGCAAGCTTTCAAATCCAAACAAACTGAAAACAAAAAAAGGGTGCACAGGAATATGTAATCACCCTAGACATATACAAAACACGGAAGGGAACTGCACTCTCATACCGGACCGGGTACACATCCTATGACCCTGCAACATGCTCAGCCCTGGGTGCCACTGGCACTCACAGGAAGCTGTGCTGTCCCCAGAGCCACAAGCAGTTAACCCCAGACAGGTCTGGGTGCAAGAACCATAGGGAAAATTACAAAACAAATTAATACAACACACAGAGAAAACCCAGCACTCACTTACAAGCTCTCAGCTAAGATTTAAAAGCAAAACTGGAAAGGTTAGTCACCGCATCTGGCCAAATGGGACAAGCTCAGGTACCACGTCAAGGTCCTCTCCAATACCTGAGACCCTAAAACAGCCACACATTGCAAGCTTTCAAATCCAAACAAACTGAAAACAAAAAAAGGGTGCACAGGAATATGTAATCACCCTAGACATATACAAAACACGGAAGGGAACTGCACTCTCATACCGGACCGGAAGGGACATAAAACCCAATATTTTTCTTTCATGATTCAGATAGAGCATGCTTTTTTTAAAGAACTTTCCACTTTACTTCTATTGTCTAATTTTGTTTTGTTCTCTTGGTATTCTGTATTTAAAAAGGATACCTAGGTAGTCTCAGGAGCTGCTGATTGGTAGCTGCACGTATATACCTAATGTTATTGGCTTGCCCAGTGCGTTAACTAGCTCCCAGTAGTGCATTGCTGCTGCTGCTTCCAAGAAAATTAAGCAAATTAGATAATAGAAGGAAATTGGAAATTTGTTTAAAATTGTGTTCTGGGGTTTCATGTCCCGTTAAGTAAAGGAAAACATAAAAAAGTATATTTATGCAATATTATTTTTTAATTAAGTGTTATACTGTGTATATTTACTTTAAATATTTCACATTTCAATGTTCTGCACATTGCAGAATATGTTTTTAGTATTTTTAAATATATATTCATATATACTGTGTGTATGTGTTTATATATATATATAAAATTGTGTGTGTGTATATACTGTATATATATATATATATATATATATATATATATATATATATATATATATATATATATATATATTTATATATATAAAAACCAACCAGGATCCCACACTCACTGCTCCTTATTCAGCCTCCGGGGTGCTCTTTAAACAAATGATAGAAACAGAAGAAATAAGAAAGGCACTCTCCGTATTCTGTAGTGAAATATTTTTACTCAGGTGAACGTTTTCGGGGTCACCCCCTTCCTCAGACCTTACAAAACAATCAAACAGTGAACTATTTAAATGCCTACCTGGTGACGATCCTCCCAGAGTCTGTGGCGTCCTCTCAGCGCAACTGCGCATGCGCAAGAGTGAGTACAGAGGCCCTGGAGGTTCAAAAGAGTCACCAAGGTAAAAAATGTGGAATCAAAACATATATAAAAAAACATAAAACAACAGTATTAACATGTGAATTTAAAATGTATGTACACTGAACACAGAATCGTAGAGAAGGTGATTGATGGACAAATTAGCTTATAGGTATGTTGTGTAGACAACTATATGGAATTATTAGTAATCAAATCTAATACCCAAACATTATATGTGTAACGGTAAGGGTGTATTACAAAGGAAATATCCGGATCACACTCCACATTATATAAAAGGGAAGCAATACTTAGAATATGCCCACTCACATATATACACCTCAGCACCGTTTATGTCCACACATGACTTACATCGGCACTACAAATATGTCAGTTGTTGCTAAGCAACCATGTAAACTAAAGAACCAAACATGACAGTTCTGTCACAGCTCAACCGCGCATACTAAGCGGTCAGAACATCCACTATATAATAGGTAGTCTATTTCCCAAATCCACTGCACACATTGCAGACGGGGAAATATATATGCAAAACCCCAAAGAGTATTTAAATACCGGCGCAGCAGGTATGAATTCTGTTCATGGCAACCATACATATGCCCCTCAGAGATTGACGTGTCAGATGCAGAAAATCTCAGCATGTGCAGCGAGCACGATATCACACTTGCCCCTTAGTAACCATACCCATGGTTAAACCATACTAGATAGAATGTTATATCAATCACCTACTCAAGGGCTGCATTACATCATGTGTTTAGTATGCAACTAAAAAAATGCCTGCTAGTCCACACACCACTGTTCATAACATGTGTTGGTTGATTCCAACTCTATGACACCGGCAATCTTCAAATCATAAGCCATGTATCAAAACAAACAGTGAAGCCAAAGCTCAAAAGGGCTCCAGTATCCAGTCTTAATATATAAACCCTGTGTGGAAACATCGAATCATATACACCTATGAAACAGTTTCAACATTCAAAATGGAACTACCAATCATAATCTAACTCAAACAATAATATAATGTTGCACCATATGCTGTAGTGTGCCCGTGAATATCAACCACCATACCTCACAACATGAGCTCATGCAAAGATTATATAATATCAATCATCTAGAATGATGTTATGATAGAATACGTGAACTACTCACTATAGATCCACCTCAGATGAGTACCTAAAAAGTTACACAGGTAACTACATCAGTTTGTATTAGATCAAATAGCTCCTTTCTTTATAATTAGGAATAGAACCAATCAATATCAAGAATAGCAATCATTATAAGAAACACTGCATATCAAAATGCACATTCAGCCCCTTAGGGACCAAAGTGTCAAGTGTGAAAATCCAGCGACTTTCCCTCTGTAAGAGCACCCTACCTCTGTCACCACCCCTCACTAGGGGTGGGACGTGGTCAATTATAATAAAGCGTAAGTCAGTGTTCTTATGTCTTGCCTGCAAAAAGTGTCTGGCTACCGGTTGGTCGGATTTACCATACTCCAACGCTGCCCTGATGGCCGACCTATGGTTGGCCATTCTAGTGCTGGCGTCATCCTGTGTTTTACCGACATAAAACTTGCCACATGGGCAATGAATCATGTAAATGATGTAACATGTGGTGCATGTGACTCTGTATCTAATAGTAAATTTTCTATTTGTCCACGGATGTGTGAAAAATTTACTCTGGGTCATCCCACTACATGTAGTGCATCCACTGCAATGGAAGCACCTATTTTTGGTGGTGTCTAACCATGTTTTAGACTTATAGCTTAGTCTATTGTCGGGTCGCATCAGATGGTCCCTTAAGGAGGCCGCCCTCCTATAGCCAACCATAGGTAAGTCCATAGACTCGCAAGGCAATTTTTTATCAGTAGAAATGATGTCCCAATATTCTCGTAATATGTTCGGTAAGGTAACCTTCTCAGGGGTAAAGGTGGTTGTCATTATCAGCCGTTCCTTAGACGGTGCCTCAGGTACTGTTTTCTTTAGAGCCTCATTTTGTGAAATGCTGTTGGCTTCCCTGAAAGCCACATCCAGATATTCTCTGTTATAGCCCTGCTGCTCAAACTTCATCCTCATCTCTTCAAGTTGTGTTGTCTTGTTCTCTTGGTCACTATTGTTCCGTGTGACCCTCTTGAACTGGGACTTGGGCAACGCCTTTTTCAAAAAAGGTGGATGGCAGCTCGTACCTTGTAGGATTGAATTCCTGTCCGTTGGTTTCTGATATAGTGTGGTCTGTAAGCCATCTCCAGATTTATATATCCTCAGGTCCAAGAAATCCACTGTTTGTTTGTTGTGTGTCATCTTGAACTTTAGATTAATATTAGATTGGTTCAGTTCGTAGAACCAAGTCATAAGATCATGTTGTTCTCCTCGCCAGATCAAGAACAGATCGTCTATATATCTGCGGAAACATATCACCCGTGGATCCTTGAATAACATCGTACCCTGGGTCTCAAACTCCGCCATATACAGATTGGCATAGGATGGGGCCACATTGGACCCCATCGCTGTGCCCGAAATCTGTAAATAGAATCCTGCCTCAAACTTGAAGTAGTTCATCTTGAGACAGTACTCCAATAATTGTAGTACCACATCAACAGGTGGACCAACATAGGGAGATTTAAGAAGAGTAGATTTGATCGCTGCCATACCGTCCTCGTGCGGTATGACCATGTACAGGCTGGTTACATCCAGGGTAACCAGCACATCATCTGAAGTTAAGTTTTCAATACCCTGTAACAATTTCACCATCTCAATGGAATCCAGAAGGAAAGAGTCCATCTGTCTGACTAGTGGTTGTAGGATATCATCAACGTATACAGCCAATGTTTGTAGTATCGAGCCCCTTGCTGATACAATTGGACGTCCTGGAGGTCGCACCGGATCTTTGTGGACCTTGGGTAAGGTGTATATGATAGGAGTTATTGGAAAGTCAACCAGCAAAAATTCATATGTAGCCTTAGATATAGTGTTAGTTGAATATAATACATCAAGGTATTTATCAATAGTTCTTTTGAATTCAGAGGTGGGATCCTGCGTTAATTTACGGTATGTCTTCTTGTCTTCCAGCTGGGATATTATTTCATCCCTATAGTCCTGGTAGTCCTGTAGGACCAATGCACCGCCCTTATCCGCACTGCGGATTACCAGCTTGTGATTCTCCTTCAGCCCCTTCAAGGCCTTCCATTCTGTTTTAGAGAAGTTATTTCTTGTGGGATACTCTTTATCCAATGTACCTTCAAAGTTCTCTTTAATCATCCGTGTGTATGTACTGATACTCGCACTTGAGGATTTTGGATCAAATCTACTTGGTTTCCTAAATTTCTCCACCTGGATGTCAGTCAGCCCAAAGTGCTCCTTAAGGCGAAGTTTCCTATTGAATTTGTATAGGTCGACATGTAGATCAAATCTGTCCAATTTGGCAGTGGGTACGAAGCTTAGTCCTTTCTCCAATATTCCGATTTCAATAGTGGTTAATTGGTGGGAGCTAAGATTGATTATATTGCTCATTGCCACCCCCGACGCCAACGTCGGGGTGGTCTCCCCCTGGAAGATCCCCTTACGGTTGTGACCACTTCTCCTGGGGTGTGGCCTCCCCCGTAGGCGTTTTTTGACCGGGTGGCCATGGTTTGTGTATATACTTGTGTATATACTATATATATATATATATATATATATATATATATATATATATATAAAATTGTGTGTGTATATATATATATATATATATATATATATATATATATATAGGAATACATATATAGTTGTGCAAAATACCATCAGATATATGTAGAAATATGTATTTATGAATAAATAGAACATATTCTGCAATGTGAAGAACATTGGAATGTGAAATATTTATATTTCATGTTAGTGCACTTGAGACTATGCTATTGGGTTTGTGCGCCAGCAGGGTGTTAGGTTCTTTTCCACTTATTTTGCTCCAATGACTTCTATAGGGGAATAGGTTTTTGCTGGTGTGATATTGTAAATTCAGATTTTTTTATGCTAGTCGGGTTAGCACGCAAGTGATAACTGCTTACTTTCAACTTGTAACATGAGAGTATTCCGACGCTCGGAAAAAGCTTACTTCTAGCACAGCTAAAGCTCGAGCGGGAGCGTTAAATAGCGCTCAACTTTTAATCTAGCCCTATATGTCCCCCACATCAGAAACTTTTATTTACGTAATTGAAGAGATCATGCACAGTCATGAGCGGAGCTCAGAGTTTTTTTTTAAATCTGAGCAGGTTTGAATTTGAAATTGTCTATAACATCAATAAGCACAGTAAGTCCTTAGCAAAATCTATCATTGACATCCTCTGCTCCTAAGGAGCACTCTCATAGACTGTTGCAAAAAAACCCCTCTCTTTTGTGATACCTTAGTGTACGGTTCTTCAAACCATGGGTCGGGACCCATTACTGGGTCTCAACACCATGTTTACTGGGTTGTGACTTGTGTGTGTGTGTCTGTGGTAGGTGAGTATGTATATTGTATGAGAGTGTGTGGTGAATGTGTGTGTTATATGACAGTGTGTGTGTCTGTGTTGTATGAGAGTGTATATGGTGAGTGTGTGGTATGTGTGTGTGTTGTATGAGGGTGTATGTGTTTTATGAGAGTGTAAAGTGTTTGTGTTTCATGAGTGTGTGTGTGTGCTGTATGTGAGTGTGTGATGTGTGTATGTGTTTTATGAGAGTGTATGTGTGTGTTGTATGAGAGTGTGTGATGTGTGTGTGTGGTATGAGAGTGTATTTGGTGTGTGTGTGTGTTGTATGATAGTGTGTGATGTGTGTGTGTTGTATGAGAGTGTGTGGAATGTGTGTGTGTTTTATGAGAGTGTGTGTGGTGTGTGTGTTGTATGAGAGTGTGTGATGTGTGTGTGTGTTTGTTGTATGAGAGTGTGTGATGTGTGTGTGTGTTGTATGAGAGTGTATTTGGTGTGTGTGTTGTATGATAGTGTGTGTGTGTTTTATGAGAGTGTTTGTGGTGTGTGTGTTGTATGAGAGTGTATTTGGTGTGTGTGTGTTGTATGATAGTGTGTGATGTGTGTGTGTTGTATGATAGTGTGTGATGTGTGTGTGTTGTATGAGAGTGTGTGGTATGTGTGTGTGTTTTATGAGAGTGTGTGTGGTGTGTGTGTGTTGTATGAGAGTGTGTGGTGTGTGTGTGTTGTATGAGAGTGTGTGGTGTGTGTGTGTGTGTGTGTGTGTTGTATGAGAGTGTATTTGGTGTGTGATGTGTGTGTTGTATGAGAGTGTGTGGTGTGTGTGTGTGTGTTGTATGAGAGTGTGTGTGGTGTGTGTGTGTTGTATGAGAGTGTGTGGTGTGTGTGTGTGTGTTGTATGAGAGTGTATTTGGTGTGTGTGTGTTGTATGATAGTGTGTGATGTGTGTGTGTGTGTTTTATGAGAGTGTGTGTGGTGTGTGTGTGTGTTGTATGAGAGTGTGTGATGTGTGTGTATGTGTTGTTTGAGAGTGTGTGATGTGTGTGTATGTGTTGTTTGAGAGTGTGTGGTATGTGTGTTATAATCTTTCAAGTTTGGCTACGATCAGGAATAAAGTGCGTACACCTATTAGTCACTGACAAAAATTGCAGCTATCTTGTTGAATATTACTTCAGAAATGTTCAGACCAAGAATAAAAATAGGGTTGCGAAGATATGTGATAGCATGGCACTGGGCCTTGGGAAAAAATAGTTTGAATAACCCTGCCAAAGTACAAGTTAATACAAAAGCAGAGATTAGAGAAATCTCCAATATACAGGGAGAATACTGTGGTAGATTCACATACGGCTAGATTTAGAGTTTGGCGGCCAAAGGGGTGCGTTAGCTACGCGTGCTTTTTTCCCCCCGCACCTTTTAAATACCGCTGGTATTTAGAGTTCACAGAATGGCTGGGTTTTCAGTGCGTTAGGCTCCAAAAAGGGAGCGTAGAGCATAATTTAACGCCACTGCAACTCTTGATACCAGCGGTGCTTACGGACGCGGCCAGCTTCAAAAACGTGATTCCCCCATAGAAAACAATGGGGCTGTTTGAGCTGAAAAAAAAACTACACCTGCAAAAAAGCCGCGTTCAGCTCCTAACGCAGCCCCATTGTTTCCTATGGGGAAACACTTTTTAAGTCTGCACCTAACACTCTAACATGTACCCCGAGTCTAAACACCCCTAACCTTACACTTATTAAACCCTAATCTGCCGCCCCCGCTATCGCTGACACCTGCATATTATTTTTAACCCCTAATCTGCCGCTCCGTACACCCCCGCCACCTACATTATCCCTATGTACCCTTAATCTGCTGCCCTAACACTGCCGACCCCTATATTATATTTATTAACCCCTAATCTGCCGCCCCCAACGTCGCCTCCACCTAACTACACTTATTAACCCCTAATCTGCCGACCGGACCTGAGCACTACTATAATAAATGTATTAACCCCCTAATCCGCCTCACTCCCGCCTCAATAACCCTATAATAAATAGTATTAACCCCTAATCTGCCCTCCCTAACATTGCCGACACCTAACTTCAAGTATTAACCCCTAATCTGCCGACAGGAGCTCACCGCTACTATAATAAATTTATTAACCCCTAAAGCTAAGTCTAACTTTAACCCTAACACCCCCCTAAATTAAATATAATTTAAATCTAACGAAATAAATTAACTCTTATTAAATAAATTATTCCTATTTAAAGCTAAATACTTACCTGTAAAATAAACCCTAATATAACTACAATATAAATTATAATTATATTGTAGCTATTTTAGGATTTATATTTATTTTACAGGCAACTTTGTAATTATTTTAACCAGGTACAATAGCTATTAAATAGTTAATAACTATTTAATAGTTACCTAGTTAAAATAATTACAAAATTACCTGTAAAATAAATTCTAACCTAAGTTACAATTAAACCTAACACTACACTATCAATAAATTAATTAAATAAAATACCTACAATTATCTACAATTAAACCTAAAACTACACTATCAATGAATAAATTAAATACAATTCCTACAAATAAATACAATTAAATAAACTAACTAAAGTACAAAAAATAAAAAAGAACTAAGTTACAAAAAATAAAAAAATATTTACAAAATTAGAAAAAAATTACAACAATTTTAAACTAATTACACCTACTCTAAGCCCCCTAATAAAATAACAAAGACCCCCAAAATAAAAAAATGCCCTACCCTATTCTAAATTAAAAAAGTTCAAAGCTCTTTTACCTTACCAGCCCTGAACAGGGCCCTTTGCGGGGCATGCCCCAAAGAATTCAGCTCTTTTGCCTGTAAAAAAAACACATACAATACCCCCCCCCAACATTACAACCCACCACCCACATACCCCTAATCTAACCCAAACCCCCTTAAATAAACCTAACACTAAGCCCCTGAAGATCTTCCTACCTTATCTTCACCATGCCAGGTTCACCGATCCGTCCTCGGAAGTCTTGATCCAAGCCTCGGAAGTGTTGATCCAAGCCCAAGCGGGGGGCTGAAGAGTGACGTCCATCCTCGGGCTGAAGTCTGGATCCAAGCGGCGGCTGAAGAAATCCATCATCGGGCTGAAGTCGGAAGTCCATCATCGGGATGAAGTCTTCTATCAAGCAGCATCTTCAATCTTCTTTCTTCCGGAGCGGAGCCATCTTCTTCCCAGCCGACGCGGATCCATCCTCTTCTAACGACGCCTACTAGCCGAATGACGGTTCCTTTAAATGATGTCATCCAAGATGGCGTCCGTCGAATTCCGATTGGCTGATAGGATTCTGTCAGCCAATTGGAATTAAGGTAGGAAAATTCTGATTGGCTGATGGAATCAGCCAATCAGATTCAAGTTCAATCCGATTGGCTGATCCGATCAGCCAATCAGATTGAGCTCGCATTCTATTGGCGGTTCCGATCAGCCAATAGAATGCAAGCTCAATCTGATTGGCTGATTCCATCAGCCAATCAAAATTTTCCTACCTTAATTCCGATTGGCTGATAGAATCCTATCAGCCAATTGGAATTCGACGGACGCCATCTTGGATGACGTCATTTAAAGGAACCGTCATTTGGCTAGTAGGCGTCGTTAGAAGAGGATGGATCCGCGTCGGCTGGGAAGAAGATGGCTCCTCTCCGCTCCGGAAGAAAGAAGATTGAAGATGCTGCTTGATAGAAGACTTCATCCCGATGATGGACTTCCAACTTCAGCCCAATGATGGATTTCTTCAGCCGCCGCTTGGATCCAGACTTCAGCCCGAGGATGGACGTCACTCTTCAGCCCCCCGCTTGGGCTTGGATCAACACTTCCGAGGCTTGGATCAAGACTTCCGAGGATGGATCGGTGAACCTGGCATGGTGAAGATAAGGTAGGAAGATCTTCAGGGGCTTAGTGTTAGGTTTATTTAAGGGGGGTTTGGGTTAGATTAGGGGTATGTGGGTGGTGGGTTGTAATGTTGGGGGGGTATATTGTATGTATTTTTTTTACAGGCAAAAGAGCTGAATTCTTTGGGGCATGCCCCGCAAAGGGCCCTGTTCAGGGCTGGTAAGGTAAAAGAGCTTTGAACTTTTTTAATTTAGAATAGGGTAGGGCATTTTTTTATTTTGGGGGGCTTTGTTATTTTATTAGGGGGCTTAGAGTAGGTGTAATTAGTTTAAAATTGTTGTAATATTTTTCTAATGTTTGTAAATATTTTTTTATTTTTTGTAACTTAGTTCTTTTTTAATTTTTTGTACTTTAGTTAGTTTATTTCATTGTATTTATTTGTAAATATTGTATTTAATTAATTTATTGATAGTGTAGTGTTAGGTTTAATTGTAACTTAGGTTAGGATTTATTTTACAGGTAATTTTGTAATTATTTTAACTATTTTAGCTATTAAATAGTTCTTAACTATTTAATAGCTATTGTACCTGGTTAAAATAAATACAAAGTTACCTGTAAAATAAATATAAATCCTAAAATAGCTATAATATAATTATAATTTATATTGTAGCTATATTAGGGTTTATTTTACAGGTAAGTATTTAGCTTTAAATAGGAAAAATTTATTTAATAAGAGTTAATTTATTTCGTTAGATTTAAATTATATTTAATTTAGGGGGGTGTTAGTGTTAGGGTTAGACTTAGCTTTAGGGGTTAATCCATTTATTACAGTAGCGGGCAGATTAGGGGTTAATAATTGAAGTTAGGTGTCGGCGATGTTAGGGAGGGCAGATTAGGGGTTAATACTATTTATTATAGGGTTATTGAGGCGGGAGTGAGGCGGATTAGGGGTTAATAACTTTATTATAGTAGTGGTGCGGTCCGCTCAGCAGATTAGGGGTTAATAAGTGTAGGCAGGTGAAGGCGACGTTGAGGGGGCAGATTAGGGGTTAATAAATATAATATAGGGGTCGGTGGTGTTAGGCGCAGCAGATTAGGGGTACATAGCTATAATGTAGGTGGCAGCGGTGTACGGAGCGGCAGATTAGGGGTTAATAATAATATGCAGGGGTCAGCGATAGCGGGGGCGGCAGATTAGGGGTTAATAAATATAATATAGGGGTCGGCGGTGTTAGGGGCAGCAGATTAGGGGTTCATAGGGATAATGTAGGTGGCAGCGGTGTGCGGTCGGCAGATTAGGGGTTAAAACATTTTAATAGAGTGGCGTCGATGTGGGGGGACCTCGGTTTAGGGGTAAATAGGTAGTTTATGGGTGTTAGTGTACTTTAGAGCACAGTAGTTAAGAGCTTTATAAACCGGCTTTAGCCCAGAAAGCTCTTAACTCCTGACTTTTTTCTGCGGCTGGAGTTTTGTCGTTAGATTTCTAACGCTCACTTCAGCCACGACTCTAAATACCGGCGTTAGAAAGATCCCATTGAAAAGATAGGATACACAATTGACGTAAGGGGATCTGCGGTATGGAAAAGTCGCGGCTGGAAAGTGAGCGTTAGACCCTTTAATGACTGGCTCCAAATACCAGAGGGCGGTAAAAACCAGCGTTAGGAGCCTCTAACGCTGGTTTTGACGGCTACCGCCCAACTCTAAATCTAGGCCTAAGGATCTTCTCTAGCCTCCATAAGCCCTTTAGTCTTTTCAGGTAATGTGTGGTTCTTTGGCGTTAAGTCAGTATATCTCAGACATTTAGCCATTGCTTAGTGGGTGGGTTCCAAATAATAACAGGAAACACAGAGGCTGCAGATTTTGGAGAAACTGGAGAGATCACTTAGAGATACATTCAACTTCTATAACTTAACTAGCCTCATCAGCCTAACCAGCTTGAAAGAAAGAAATAGTTAAGTATAATGGACTGCATTATCCAATCAGAGACACAGATAGACTGTACAATCACAGCCACAGAGAGGAACAACCAATCACAGCCTCCACCACTTCTATACATTAAAAGGGCTGCTTAATTTTCATAGCAGGCTTGACTATTTCCATAGTTGAAGCTATGTTCTCTGGAATAGAAATACATTGAATAAAATCAGCAACACATTAAACTCTGGAAAATCATAGCTTCAACTTTCCAAAAAAACTTTTGAAACACAGGTTCACTCATGAAAAGCAAAGCTTCAGGACTCAAAAACACAGCTTGCAATGCACATAACATATGCATGTTTGTTTAACACAAATGGTTTAAAGGTTCCCTGAAGCAACTGAAACTTGCCATATATTAAAAGAAACAAGATTTAGCTTGGCTTTGTAAAAGTACATTCGGAAATTATTTTCAGATGAAAAACCTGTTAAGATTGCTGTTAAATAATATTTTACTTCAGCCGGGTCTGTACCAATTAGGGTTCCCAAGTGTCCAGTATTAAACTGGACAGTCCTGTATTTATTTCATATACGTGGTGATAGTCTATGATCCATTACTCTTGGGAATTACTCTTCTCTACCACTAGGAGGAGGCAAAGATTCCCAAACCCCAAGAGCTCTATAACACCCCTCACCTATACCTCAGTCTTTACTTTGCCTCCGCTTGAGGTGGTTCGAAGAATGAAGATGTCCATTTTCTTCAGAGAGAGGGGTTTTCAGTCAATATGGAGTTTCCCCTCAGCGTACAGTGCTTGTCAGAGGGATGTATATGGGGTATGGTTTGTGATTCTTTTTTCACCTCATGGGAAATTTTTCATAAACCCTCCATAATGGCCGCAGGGACTTGTCTTTTCCTCCCTTTATGGATCTACAAAGAATTCCTTTTTTATAACCCCTGCTGATATGTGTCAGTACTGGTTTGGTTGTCTGCTGCTTGTTTGCTAGCGGGCAAGTGTCTGTTGGTGTTGGTGAGAATCTTTTATTAACATTTAGACACTCCTACAGCTATATTTGCTAATATATATATATGGCCCTGGGACAGATCCTTTACATTTTTCCTTTGCTGTTTTTGCACACATCTGCTTTTTTGGCATGTTTAGTTTGTATTTTGCTCATCAGCCTTTAAGTTTACGCGCGTCGTGGTTGCACACATCAGGTTAGCGATCGTCCCTTTAGTCTTTCTATAGTTCACTTGCGCATTGGCTGGTTTACGCATTTCGTGTTAACTCACATTCTTCCTCGGCTATGCGTGTGTTGAGGTTTGGAGTTCTTAATTCCTTATTAACTGTTAGTTTTCTTTCATGTAATTAGCAAGAGTCCATGAGCTAGTGACGTATGGGATATACATTCCTACCAGGAGGGGCAAAGTTTCCCAAACCTCAAAATGCCTATAAATACACCCCTCACCACACCCACAATTCAGTTTTACAAACTTTGCCTCCGATGGAGGTGGTGAAGTAAGTTTGTGCTAGATTCTACGTTGATATGCGCTCCGCAGCAAGTTGGAGCCCGGTTTTCCTCTCAGCGTGCAGTGAATGTCAGAGGGATGTGAGGAGAGTATTGCCTATTTGAATGCAGTGATCTCCTTCTACGGGGTCTATTTCATAGGTTCTCTGTTATCGGTCGTAGAGATTCATCTCTTACCTCCCTTTTCAGATCGACGATATACTCTTATATATACCATTACCTCTGCTGATTCTCGTTTCAGTACTGGTTTGGCTTTCTACAAACATGTAGATGAGTGTCCTGGGGTAAGTAAATCTTATTTTCTGTGACACTCTAAGCTATGGTTGGGCACTTTGTTTATAAAGTTCTAAATATATGTATTCAAACATTTATTTGCCTTGACTCAGAATGTTCAACTTTCCTTATTTTCAGACAGTCAGTTTCATATTTGGGATAATGCATTTGATTTAATCATTTTTTCTTACCTTCAAAAATTTGACTTTTTTCCCTGTGGGCTGTTAGGCTCGCAGGGGCTGAAAATGCTTCATTTTATTGCGTCATTCTTGGCGCGGACTTTTTTGGCGCAAAAATTCTTTTCCGTTTCCGGCGTCATACGTGTCGCCGGAAGTTGCGTCATTTTTTTGACGTTATTTTGCGCCAAAAATGTCGGCGTTCCGGATGTGGCGTCATTTTGGCGCCAAAAAGCATTTAGGCGCCAAATAATGTGGGCGTCTTATTGGCACTAAAAAATATGGGCGTCGCTTTTTGTCTCCACATTATTTAAGTCTCATTTTTCATTGCTTCTGGTTGCTAGAAGCTTGTTTTTTGGCATTTTTTCCCATTCCTGAAACTGTCATTTAAGGAATTTGATCAATTTTGCTTTATATGTTGTTGTTTTTTCTCTTACATATTGCAAGATGTCTCACGTTGCATCTGAGTCAGAAGATACTACAGGAAAATCGCTGTCTAGTGCTGGATCTACCAAAGCTAAGTGTATCTGCTGTAAACTTTTGGTAGCTATTCCTCCAGCTGTTGTTTGTATTGATTGTCATGACAAACTTGTTAAAGCAGATAATATTTCCTTTAGTAAAGTACCATTGCCTGTTGCAGTTCCTTCAACATCTAAGGTGCAGAATGTTCCTGATAACATAAGAGATTTTGTTTCTGAATCCATAAAGAAGGCTATGTCTGTTATTTCTCCTTCTAGTAAACGTAAAAAATATTTTAAAACTTCTCTCCCTACAGATGAATTTTTAAATGAACATCATCATTCTGATTCTGATAACTCTTCTGGTTCAGAGGATTCTGTCTCAGAGGTTGATGCTGATAAATCTTCATATTTATTTAAAATGGAATTTATTCGTTCTTTACTTAAAGAAGTTCTAATTGCTTTAGAAATAGAGGATTCTGGTCCTCTTGATACTAATTCTAAACGTTTGGATAAGGTATTTAAATCTCCTGTGGTTATTCCAGAAGTTTTTCCTGTTCCTAATGCTATTTCTGCAGTAATTTCCAAAGAATGGGATAAATTGGGTAATTCATTTACTCCCTCTAAACGTTTTAAGCAATTATATCCTGTGCCGTCTGACAGATTAGAATTTTGGGACAAAATCCCTAAAGTTGATGGGGCTATTTCTACCCTTGCTAAACGTACTACTATTCCTACGGCAGATGGTACTTCGTTTAAGGATCCTTTAGATAGGAAAATTGAGTCCTTTCTAAGAAAAGCTTATCTGTGTTCAGGTAATCTTCTTAGACCTGCTATATCTTTGGCTGATGTTGCTGCAGCTTCAACTTTTTGGTTGGAAACCTTAGCGCAACAAGTAACACATCATGATTCTCATGATATTATTCTTCTTCTTCAGCATGCTAATAATTTTATCTGTGATGCCATCTTTGATATTATCAGAGTTGATGTCAGGTTTATGTCTCTAGCTATTTTAGCTAGAAGAGCTTTATGGCTTAAGACTTGGAATGCTGATATGGCTTCTAAATCAACTCTACTTTCCATTTCTTTCCAGGGTAACAAATTATTTGGTTCTCAGTTGGATTCTATTATTTCAACTGTTACTGGTGGGAAAGGAACTTTTTTTACCACAGGATAAAAAATCTAAGGGTAAAAACAGAGCTAATAATCGTTTTCGTTCCTTTCGTTTCAACAAAGAACAAAAACCTGATCCTTCATCCTCAGGAGCAGTTTCAGTTTGGAAACCATCTCCAATCTGGAATAAATCCAAGCCAGCCAGAAAGGCAAAGCCTGCTTCTAAGTCCACATGAAGGTGCGGCCCTCATTCCAGCTCAGCTGGTAGGGGGCAGGTTACGTTTTTTCAAAGAAATTTGGATCAATTCTGTTCACAATCTTTGGATTCAGAACATTGTTTCAGAAGGGTACAGAATTGGTTTCAAGATGAGACCTCCTGCAAAGAGATTTTTTCTTTCCCGTGTCCCAGTAAATCCAGTAAAAGCTCAAGCATTTCTGAATTGTGTTTCAGATCTAGAGTTAACTGGAGTAATTATGCCAGTTCCAGTTCAGGAACAGGGGATGGGGTTTTATTCAAATCTCTTCATTGTACCAAAGAAGGAGAATTCCTTCAGACCAGTTCTGGATCTAAAAATATTGAATCGTTATGTAAGGATACCAACGTTCAAGATGGTAACTATAAGGACTATTTTGCCTTTTGTTCAGCAAGGGAATTATATGTCCACAATAGATTTACAGGATGCATATCTGCATATTCCGATTCATCCGGATCATTATCGGTTCCTGAGATTCTCTTTTCTGGACAAGCATTACCAGTTTGTGGCTCTGCCGTTTGGCCTTGCTACAGCTCCAAGAATTTTTACAAAGGTTCTCGGTGCCCTTCTGTCTGTAATCAGAGAACAGGGTATTGTGGTATTTCCTTATTTGGACGATATCTTGGTACTTGCTCAGTCTTTACATTTAGCAGAATTTCATACGAATCGACTTGTGTTGTTTCTTCAAGATCATGGTTGGAGGATCAATTTACCAAAAAGTTCATTGATTCCTCAGACAAGGGTAACCTTTCTGGGTTTCCAAATAGATTCAGTGTCCATGACTCTGTCTTTAACAGACAAGAGGCGTCTAAAACTGATGGCAGCTTGTCGAAACCTTCAGTCACAATCATTCCCTTCGGTAGCCTTATGCATGGAAATTCTAGGTCTTATGACTGCTGCATCGGACGCGATCCCCTTTGCTCGTTTTCACATGCGACCTCTTCAGCTTTGTATGCTGAATCAATGGTGCAAGGATTACACAAAGATATCTCAATTAATATCTTTAAAACCGATTGTTCGACACTCTCTAACGTGGTGGACAGATCACCATCGTTTAATTCAGGGGGCTTCTTTTGTGCTTCCGACCTGGACTGTAATTTCAACAGATGCAAGTCTCACAGGTTGGGGAGCTGTGTGGGGATCTCTGACGGCACAAGGAGTTTGGGAATCTCAGGAGGTGAGATTACCGATCAATATTTTGGAACTCCGTGCAATTTTCAGAGCTCTTCAGTTTTGGCCTCTTCTGAAGAGAGAATCGTTCATTTGTTTTCAGACAGACAATGTCACAACTGTGGCATACATCAATCATCAAGGAGGGACTCACAGTCCTCTGGCTATGAAAGAAGTATCTCGAATTTTGGTTTGGGCGGAATCCAGCTCCTGTCTAATCTCTGTGGTTCATATCCCAGGTGTAGACAATTGGGAAGCGGATTATCTCAGTCGCCAAACGTTGCATCCGGGCGAATGGTCTCTTCACCCAGAGGTATTTCGTCAGATCGTTCAAATGTGGGAACTTCCAGAAATAGATTTGATGGCGTCCCATCTAAACAAGAAACTTCCCAGGTATCTGTCCAGATCCCGGGATCCTCAGGCGGAGGCAGTGGATGCATTATCACTTCCTTGGAAGTATCATCCTGCCTATATCTTTCCGCCCCTAGTTCTTCTTCCAAGAGTAATCTCCAAGATTCTGAAGGAATGCTCGTTTGTTCTGCTGGTAGCTCCGGCATGGCCTCACAGGTTTTGGTATGCGGATCTTGTCCGGATGGCCTCTTGCCAACCGTGGACTCTTCCGTTAAGACCAGACCTTCTGTCACAAGGTCCTTTTTTCCATCAGGATCTGAAATCCTTAAATTTAAAGGTATGGAGATTGAACGCTTGATTCTTCGTCAAAGAGGTTTCTCTGACGCTGTGATTAATACTATGTTACAGGCTCGTAAATCTGTATCTAGAGAGATATATTATAGAGTCTGGAAGACTTATATTTCTTGGTGTATTTCTCATAATTTTTCTTGGCATTCTTTCAGAATTCCGAGAATTTTACAGTTTCTTCAGGATGGTTTAGATAAAGGTTTGTCCGCAAGTTCCTTGAAAGGACAAATCTCTGCTCTTTCTGTTCTTTTTCACAGAAAGATTGCTATTCTTCCTGATATTCATTGTTTTGTACAAGCTTTGGTTCGTATAAAACCTGTCATTAAGTCAATTTCTCCTCCTTGGAGTTTGAATTTGGTTCTGGGGGCTCTTCAAGCTCCTCCGTTTGAACCTATGCATTCATTGGACATTAAATTACTTTCTTGGAAAGTTTTGTTCCTTTTGGGCATCTCTTCTGCCAGAAGAGTTTCTGAATTATCTGCTCTTTCTTGTGAGTCTCCTTTTCTGATTTTTCATCAGGATAAGGCGGTGTTGCGAACTTCTTTTGAATTTTTACCTAAAGTTGTGAATTCCAACAACATTAGTAGAGAAATTGTGGTTCCTTCATTATGTCCTAATCCTAAGAATTCTAAGGAGAAATCGTTGCATTCTTTGGATGTTGTTAGAGCTTTGAAATATTATGTTGAAGCTACTAAATCTTTCAGAAAGACTTCTAGTCTATTTGTTATCTTTTCCGGTTCTAGAAAAGGCCAGAAAGCTTCTGCCATTTCTTTGGCATCTTGGTTGAAATCTTTAATTCATCTTGCCTATGTTGAGTCGGGTAAAACTCCGCCTCAGAGAATTACAGCTCATTCTACTAGGTCAGTTTCTACTTCCTGGGCGTTTAGGAATGAAGCTTCGGTTGATCAGATTTGCAAAGCAGCAACTTGGTCCTCTTTGCATACTTTTACTAAATTCTACCATTTTGATGTATTTTCTTCTTCTGAAGCAGTTTTTGGTAGAAAAGTACTTCAGGCAGCGGTTTCAGTTTGAATCTTCTGCTTATGTTTTTCGTTAAACTTTATTTTGGGTGTGGATTATTTTCAGCAGGAATTGGCTGTCTTTATTTTATCCCTCCCTCTCTAGTGACTCTTGTGTGGAAAGATCCACATCTTGGGTAATCATTATCCCATACGTCACTAGCTCATGGACTCTTGCTAATTACATGAAAGAAAACATAATTAATGTAAGAACTTACCTGATAAATTCATTTCTTTCATATTAGCAAGAGTCCATGAGGCCCGCCCTTTTTTTGTGGTGGTTATGATTTTGTATAAAGCACAATTATTCCAATTCCTTATTTTATATGCTTTCGCACTTTTTTATCACCCCACTTCTTGGCTATTCGTTAAACTGAATTGTGGGTGTGGTGAGGGGTGTATTTATAGGCAGTTTGAGGTTTGGGAAACTTTGCCCCTCCTGGTAGGAATGTATATCCCATACGTCACTAGCTCATGGACTCTTGCTAATATGAAAGAAATGAATTTATCAGGTAAGTTCTTACATAAATTATGTTTTTTTTAGTTCATGTTATTTCTAGCAGATGAACATTATCTGTCCTTGGATGTTATATTAATGTCGCCTTCTTTGTTTTGCAGTTTGGCTTAGCATTCATTGTACCTGTGAGTTTAGTTAAAAAGCTACTTAGGAGGGGGTAAGTGGTTTCTATTCCTCCAGAGCTTTTTTTTAAGGGGTTATAGTGATTCTTTAAATATAATACAAAATATAAGTGTGCAAAGTGGATGCTAAAGTAAACAATTAAAAAGGGGGTTTTAAAATAAACTCAGAATTCTGAATGTTTGACCATGTGCAAAAATTTAATATATTCAAATGCAGAGAGGTTTTTAATAGGTCCTCACACCAAAGGGTTAAAATTAATTCCCATATACTTCGATTAAATTAAATTAGTGGTGAATACAAACGTGAAACAAACCACATATGATTAAAATATATATTGTATTTTATAATGCTTAAAAACATGAAATAAACAATTTGAAAATACTCTTTCTAAAATTATGAATCTAACATTTATTTATTTAATACAATTGATAGTGACCGGCCCTAACTTATAAAACACATCTAAATTAATAACACATCTAAATTAATACCACATAAATTGATAAAAGGACAAATATGATCACAAAATAAAGTGTAAGTTTTAAGGACTCAGATGGAAACTTTGTAATTAGTCCCAAAAGGAAAGTCCGAAACGATGTCCTTCCCAAGCTTTCCACAAAAGCACAATGCACGATGATAAGCAAGAAACATTTTCTGATTCCTCCCAGCTGGTCCTGAGCAGCGTCTAGGTGGGAGACAGAAGCGTCCACTTGAAATTGGTGTATATAGTTTATACAACAAACAAATATCAGTACTTACACATAGGTACTGAAATATCAGCGCCGCGCCCGATTCTCATCAAACACAGGTGTCCCAGTGTGTATAGGATCCACACAGGCTCTTCTCACAGCCTTAACACCAGCTCACTACAGAGAGTAGCCCAGAGTGATGTAAAAAACATAATTTATGCTTACCTGATAAATTCCTTTCTTCTGTAGTGTGATCAGTCCACGGGTCATCATTACTTCTGGGATATTACTCCTCCCCAACAGGAAGTGCAAGAGGATTCACCCAGCAGAGCTGCATATAGCTCCTCCCCTCTACGTCACTCCCAGTCATTCGACCAAGGACCAACGAGAAAGGAAAAGCCAAGGGTGAAGTGGTGACTGGAGTATAAATTAAAAAATATTTACCTGCCTTAAAAACAGGGCGGGCCGTGGACTGATCACACTACAGAAGAAAGGAATTTATCAGGTAAGCATAAATTATGTTTTCTTCTGTTAAGTGTGATCAGTCCACGGGTCATCATTACTTCTGGGATACCAATACCAAAGCAAAAGTACACGGATGACGGGAGGGATAGGCAGGCTCTTTATACAGAAGGAGCCACTGCCTGAAGAACCTTTCTCCCAAAAATAGCCTCTGATGAAGCAAAAGTGTCAAATTTGTAAAATTTGGAAAAAGTATGAAGCGAAGACCAAGTTGCAGCCTTGCAAATCTGTTCAACAGAGGCCTCATTCTTGAAGGCCCAAGTGGAAGCCACAGCTCTAGTAGAATGAGCTGTAATTCTTTCAGGAGGCTGCTGTCCAGCAGTCTCATAAGCTAAACGAATTATGCTACGAAGCCAAAAAGAAAGAGAGGTAGCGGAAGCTTTTTGACCTCTCCTCTGCCCAGAGTAAATGACAAACAGAGAAGACGTTTGTCGAAATTCCTTAGTTGCCTGTAAGTAAAATTTTAGAGCACGGACTACATCCAGGTTGTGCAGTAGACGTTCCTTCTTTGAAGAAGGATTTGGGCATAAAGAAGGAACAACAATCTCTTGATTGATATTCCTGTTAGTAACTACCTTAGGTAAGAACCCAGGTTTAGTACGCAGGACTACCTTATCCGAATGAAAAATCAAATAAGGAGAATCACAATGTAAGGCTGATAATTCAGAGACTCTTCGAGCCGAGGAAATAGCCATTAAAAATAGAACTTTCCAAGATAACAACTTTATATCAATGGAATGAAGGGGTTCAAACGGAACGCCCTGTAAAACATTAAGAACAAGGTTTAAACTCCATGGTGGAGCAACAGTTTTAAACACAGGCTTAATCCTGGCCAAAGCCTGACAAAAAGCCTGGACGTCAGGAACTTCTGACAGACGTTTGTGTAACAGAATGGACAGAGCTGAGATCTGTCCTTTTAATGAACTAGCAGATAAACCCTTTTCTAAACCTTCTTGTAGAAAAGACAATATCCTAGGAATCCTAACCTTACTCCAAGAGTAACCTTTGGATTCACACCAATATAGGTATTTACGCCATATCTTATGGTAAATCTTTCTGGTAACAGGTTTCCTAGCCTGTATTAAGGTATCAATAACTGACTCAGAAAACCCACGTCTTGATAAAATCAAGCGTTCAATTTCCAAGCAGTCAGCTTCAGAGAAGTTAGATTCTGATGTTTGAAGGGACCCTGTATCAGAAGGTCCTGTTTCAGAGATAGAGACCAAGGTGGACAGGATGACATGTCCACCAGGTCTGCATACCAAGTCCTGCGTGGCCACGCAGGTGCTATTAGAATCACTGATGCTCTCTCTTGTTTGATTCTGGCAATCAATCGAGGAAGCAACGGGAAGGGTGGAAACACGTAAGCCATCCTGAAGTCCCAAGGTGCTGTCAGAGCATCTATCAGGACTGCTCCTGGATCCCTGGATCTGGACCCGTAACGAGGAAGCTTGGCGTTCTGTCGAGACGCCATGAGATCTATCTCTGGTTTGCCCCAACGTCGAAGTATTTGGGCAAAGACCTCCGGATGAAGTTCCCACTCCCCCGGATGAAAAGTCTGACGACTTAAGAAATCCGCCTCCCAGTTCTCCACTCCCGGGATGTGGATTGCTGACAGGTGGCAAGAGTGAGACTCTGCCCAGCGAATTATCTTTGATACTTCCATCATAGCTAGGGAGCTTCTTGTCCCTCCCTGATGGTTGATGTAAGCTACAGTCGTGATGTTGTCCGACTGAAACCTGATGAACCCCCGAGTTGTCAACTGGGGCCAAGCCAGGAGGGCATTGAGAACTGCTCTCAATTCCAGAATGTTTATTGGCAGGAGACTCTCCTCCTGACTCCATTGTCCCTGAGCCTTCAGAGAATTCCAGACGGCACCCCAACCTAGAAGGCTGGCGTCTGTTGTTACAATTGTCCAGTCTGGTCTGCTGAATGGCATCCCCCTGGACAGATGTGGCAGAGAAAGCCACCATAGAAGAGAATTTCTGGTCTCTTGATCCAGATTCAGAGAAGGGGATAAGTCTGAGTAATCCCCATTCCACTGACTTAGCATGCACAGTTGCAGTGGTCTGAGGTGTAAGCGTGCAAAGGGTACTATGTCCATTGCCGCTACCATTAAGCCGATTACCTCCATGCATTGAGCCACTGACGGGTGTTGAATGGAATGAAGGGTGCGGCAAGCACTTTGAAGTCTTGTTAGCCTGTCCTCTGCCAGGTAAAACTTCATTTCTACAGAATCTATCAGAGTCCCCAGGAAGGGAACTCTTGTGAGTGGAACGAGTGAACTTTTCTTTTCGTTCACCTTCCATCCATGTGACCTTAGAAATGCCAGCACTAACTCTGTATGAGACTTGGCAGTTTGAAAGCTTGAAGCTTGTATCAGAATGTCGTCTAGGTATGGAGCTACCGAGATTCCCCGCGGTCTTAGAACCGCCAGAAGAGCACCCAGAACCTTTGTGAAGTTTCTTGGAGCTGTAGCCAATCCGAATGGAAGAGCCACAAACTGGTAATGCCTGTCTAGGAAGGCAAACCTTAGGTACTGATAATGATCTTTGTGAATCGGTATGTGAAGGTAAGCATCTTTTAAATCTACAGTGGTCATGTACTGACCCTCTTGGATCATAGGTAAAATTGTCCGAATAGTCTCCATCTTGAACGATGGAACTCTTAGGAATTTGTTTAGGATCTTTAAGTCCAGGATTGGTCTGAAAGTTCCCTCTTTTTTGGGAACCACAAACAGATTTGAGTAAAACCCCTGTCCCTGTTCCGATCGTGGAACTGGATGGATTACTCCCATTAACAAGAGCTCTTGTACGCAGCGTAGAAACGCCTCTTTCTTTGTCTGGATTGTTGACAATCTTGACAGATGAAATCTCTCTCTTGGAGGAGAGTATTTGAAGTCCAGAAGGTATCCCTGAGATATTATCTCTAGCGCCCAGGGATCCTGAACATCTCTTGCCCAAGCCTGGGCGAAGAGAGAAAGTCTGCCCCCCACTAGATCCGATCCCGGATCGGGGGCCCTCAATTCATGCTGTTTTAGGGGCAGCAGCAGGTTTCCTAGTCTGCTTGCCCTTGTTCCAGGACTGGTTAGGTTTCCAGCCTTGTCTGTAGCGAGCAACAGCTCCTTCCTGTTTTGGTGCAGAGGAAGTTGATGCTGCTCCTGCTTTGAAATTACGAAAGGAACGAAAATTAGACTGTCTAGTCTTGGCTTTGGCTTTGTCCTGAGGCAGGGCATGGCCTTTACCTCCTGTAATGTCAGCGATAATCTCTTTCAACCCGGGCCCGAATAAGGTCTGCCCTTTGAAAGGTATATTAAGCAATTTAGACTTAGAAGTAACATCAGCTGACCAGGATTTTAGCCACAGCGCCCTGCGTGCCTGAATGGCGAATCCTGAATTCTTCGCCGTAAGTTTAGTAAGATGTACTACGGCCTCCGAAATGAATGAATTAGCTAGTTTAAGGACTCTAAGCCTGTCCGTAATGTCGTCCAGAGTAGCTGAACCAATGTTCTCTTCCAGAGACTCAATCCAGAATGCCGCTGCAGCCGTGATCGGCGCAATGCATGCAAGGGGTTGCAATATAAAACCTTGTTGAACAAACATTTTCTTAAGGTAACCCTCTAATTTTTTATCCATTGGATCTGAAAAAGCACAGCTATCCTCCACCGGGATAGTGGTACGCTTAGCTAAGGTAGAAACTGCTCCCTCCACCTTAGGGACCGTTTGCCATAAGTCCCTTGTGGTGGCGTCTATTGGAAACATTTTTCTAAATATCGGAGGGGGTGAGAACGGCACACCGGGTCTATCCCACTCCTTAGTAACAATTTCAGTAAGTCTCTTAGGTATAGGAAAAACCTCAGTACTCGTCGGTACCGCAAAATATTTATCCAACCTACACATTTTCTCTGGTATTGCAACTGTGTTACAATCATTCAGAGCCGCTAACACCTCCCCTAGTAATACACGGAGGTTTTCCAGTTTAAATTTAAAATTTGAAATATCTGAATCCAGTCTGTTTGGATCAGAACCGTCACCCACAGAATGAAGTTCTCCGTCCTCATGTTCTGCCACCTGTGACGCAGTGTCTGACATGGCCCTAATATTATCAGCGCACTCTGTTCTCACCCCAGAGTGATCACGCTTACCTCTTAGTTCTGGTAATTTAGCCAAAACCTCAGTCATAACAGTAGCCATATCCTGTAATGTGATTTGTAATGGCCGCCCAGATGTACTCGGCGCTACAATATCACGCACCTCCCTCTGAGCGGGAGATGTAGGTACTGACACGTGAGGCGAGTTAGTCGGCATAACTCTCCCCTCGTTGTTTGGTGAAATTTGTTCAATTTGTACAGATTGACTTTTATTTAAAGTAGCATCAATACAGTTAGTACATAAATTTCTATTGGGCTCCACTTTGGCATTGCAACAAATGACACAGGTATCATCCTCTGAATCAGACATGTTTAACACACTAGCAAATAAACTTGTAACTTGGAAATACAATTCAATTAGAATAATATTAAAACGTACTGTGCCTTTAAGAAGCACAGAAGATCTATGACAGTTGAAAATTAATAAATTGAAACAGTTATAGCCTCAATCCTTGTAAATAACACAACTTTAGCAAAGGTTTAATCCCATTAGCAAAGATAACAAATTCTGAAAGCAGGAAACAAATTACAGAATAAACGTTTTTTATCTCAGTCAAACTATAATTCTCACAGCTCTGCTGAGAGAAATTACCTCCCTCAAAATAAGTTTTGAAGACCCCTGAGCTCTGTAGAGATGAACCGGATCATGCAGGGAATACAATGAGTTGCTGACTGAAATATTTGATGCGTAGTAAAAGCGCCAAAAAACGTCCCCTCCCCCTCACACACAGCAGTGAGGGAGAACAGAAACTGTCAGAAAACAGATTAAGCAACTGCCAAGTGGAAAAATAGTGCCCAAACATTTATTCACTCAGTACCTCAGTAAATGAAAACGATTTTACATTCCAGCAAAAACGTTAAACATAATCTCTAGTTATTAAACAGCTTTATGTATTTCTTACAGTGTAATTCTAGTGAAGTACCATTCCCCAGAATACTGAAGTGTAAAGTATACATACATGACATTATATCGGTATGGCAGGATTTTCTCATCAATTCCATTGTCAGAAAATAAAAACTGCTACATACCTCTATGCAGATTCATCTGCCCGCTGTCCCCTGATCTGAAGTTTACCTCTCCTCAGATGGCCGAGAAACAGCAATATGATCTTAACTACTCCGGCTAAAATCATAACAAAAACTCTGGTAGATTCTTCTTCAAACTCTGCCAGAGAGATAATAACACACTCCGGTGCTATTTTAAAATAACAAACTTTTGATTGAAGATATAAAACTAAGTATAATCACCATAGTCCTCTCACACATCCTATCTAGTCGTTGGGTGCAAGAGAATGACTGGGAGTGACGTAGAGGGGAGGAGCTATATGCAGCTCTGCTGGGTGAATCCTCTTGCACTTCCTGTTGGGGAGGAGTAATATCCCAGAAGTAATGATGACCCGTGGACTGATCACACTTAACAGAAGAAATCAAGGCGCCAAACAGGATACACCTGTGAAAGGTGGATAAAAACTACAAAAAAGCTGCAAAAAGTTGTTTTAAAATTCAAATTCAAATTCATAAATTCAAATTCATAGAGTGACCAATGTTCAATATTAATATAGTTCAACTGAGCAACGCGTTTCAATTCCTTTTTCAAGCTCAGTTTGTGAGTCTCAGATGCCGGCTTTTTATACCCTCAGGAAATCTTCAAATTCTTAAAGGCATAGCCATTCCATTTGTTTTTGTCTCAGAAGTGCACAATTTCTTATTTCTGCATCTACAGTCTTACTTGATACCTCTCTATAATGATTGTCCTTATATATAAACTTATATTCACGACTAAAAACCCCCAAAAATTAAAGTTTAAAAAAAAGAGCACATTACAAGAAACCTTTTCAAAAAATTGAAGAAATAGAGAAATAAATAAAGAAATAAATAACAGAGCAACTGTATATCTTATAAGTACTAAGTAAAAACAGTATCTAAAAATTAAATGATAGATAATAATTCATTAATTCAAAAAAATAAATTTAGACCACATTTATTTACATATTTTTTATTTTATTTATTTTTTTTACATATTTTTTGTTTCATGCTCATATTCACCCTCAATATCTATAGGAATCAATAAAAGAAACCTCCCCAAAGTGTAAAACCCCCAAAAAACTTTTTCAATTACTAAATATATTAAAATAATAAAGATTAGAGTAATAAAAATTAAAAATTAATGCACATAAACAATCCATTCAAAAATCTAAATTTCAGTAATAATATATTTAAAAATACTAAAAGTCTTTCTTGAAAAGCTATAAAATTCATTATTATTATAGAGATTCATAAAACTTGTAAAAATTATTTCATAAAAACACCCAAATCGAAATCTAAGTTTAATCCATCTGGGTGTAGAGTTTTTAAGTCAAAAATCCATTTGGCCTCTAATTTTAAAAGCTCATCCCTCACATTGCCCCCTCTCCAGTTTGGCCTCACTTTATCTATGATAGTATATTTAAAATGATTTAGGTTTCCTCCTTTGCATGTTTTAAAATGTTTAGGAACTGGTAAGTCCTGATTCCTTATATTATTCATATTTTCGATTGAATTTAAATGCTCTCTTATTCTATCTTTTGCAGTCCTTTCGGACTCACCAATGTATTGGGCCCCACACGAACATTCTATCAGATAAATAATATTGGTGTCTGTACATCTAAAAACCCCATTGATTTTATACTCTTTTTTTGTTCTAGTAGAAATAAAACTTTTTCTTTTATTAGCATGTTGACAGGACTTACATTTCAAACACGGATAAAATCCATTGAGGCTATTCCCTCTTAGATCTAAATCTGTCTTTGAGGCAGTATTTTTCTTCCTCTTCAAATCTGTGGGGGCTAAAATATTCTTCAAATTTTTATTTTTCTTATATACAAATTGTGTTTTTTTTGGTAAAATAGAACCTAGAACTTCATCTTCTAATAGGATCGGCCAGTGCCTATATAGAATTTTCTCAATATTATGAACTTCACTGTTATATTTAGTGATAAATGGAATAAAAACATCCTTATTTTCTACATTAGTATCTCTCTTTTTGGGTTTCACAGCTAATAGATTATCTCTACTTGTTTCTAGGGCCTCTTTCTTAGATTGATTGATGAGGTCAGTACTATATCCCCTTTCTAAAAATTTATTTTCCAAAATTTCTGATTGACATAAGAAATCAACCTCTTCTTGACAATTTTTTCTTATTCTTTTAAACTGATTCTTTGGAATATTTGTTTTCCATGTATTATGATGGCAACTAGTGGCGTGGATGTAGCTGTTAGCATCCACTTCTTTAAAATTAGTTTTACTAATAAAATTGCCATCTTTTTTTTTTAATAACTTGATTTATATAATTACTGGCTCCATCACAACATGAAAACAGTATACAGAGAGACACTATTACATAACAGAAGTTGAAAAGCAAATGCTGCTAACAGCAAAATTGGTTCCACATTGCTACAGAGTCCAGCGTCTTTTTCTATTATGACAAACAATTAAACAAACATTAACTTAACACAAAACAAGAGAGAGAAATCTCCTAACCAAACCATCCACTCCAGGGGATAGGGGTGGGGGTGGGGGGATAGGGGTGGGGGGGGGAGAGGGGGGGGTACTCGCACCCCGGCACACAGGTGAAGAAAAGGCAAGTGTGATAGGGTCAGATGAGGTCTAGGCACAAGAGGGATATAAGGCATAGCTCTCAGGATGTGGAGGGAGAGGGAGGGAGGCACCATCTGCCATGGAGATTTTCTTCCAACATGAACAAAGAGTTGTGGAAGGGGTAGATTATCCTATTTCGCACCTGCGGGGGTACATGTAAGAGGTAGGGTTCCCATTTATGTATAAAGACTTTAATTCTTTTCTCTAAATCCCCCTGTACATCTGATTGTTCTATAAGCACTTGGTTATGTATGGCGTGTAGGAGCTTTCTAAAGGGTGGGGGCCTGCTAGATACCCAGAATTGCAAAATTAGTCTCCTAGCAAGGAGGATAACAGAGTAGAGGAATTTTCTGTGTTTCAATGTAACCTCGAAGTTATGTAAGAATATGATGTTGGTAGACGTCAAGGCTACTCTATCGCCTAAAACCCTTTGTAACCAGTAGCTAAGTTTACCCCACAGTCCAACAAGTTTGGGACAGTCCCAAAGGAGGTGTTTAATGTCAGGGGACGGGAAAGAGCACTTACTACAGCTGTCAACTGCCTGTGGTATCATCTTAGCTCGAAGCTTCGGGAGGATGTATGCCTGGTGGAGAAGTTTAGTGTGGGCTTCCCTCGAATACGCTGAGAGAGTGGCCGTGTGAACCTTGGAGAAGCTATCAGTTAGGTCAGGCATAGTGATAGATATTGTCCTTGTTCCCTGCCATTTGTCATGTATTGTCTGTAGGGCCTGCTGCTCCAAATGGGTCACTATCTCGTTGTATATATTGGTAATGGAGTGTGAGCCTCGTAGTGTAATACGATATAGCCTATCTATGCAGGAACTAGTATTTGTGAGCTGGTTAGTAGTAATGAGGGCCTTAACATAGTGTCTACATTGAAAATAGGCAAACATAGTGCCCGGTGGAATGTTGTGTGTCTCTCTCAGGGCCTGGAAAGGTAGAATTTGAAGTGTAGTGGGGTTAAGAAGTTGCGCGATAGACGTCAAACCAAGGGTCTCCCATATTTGGAAGGCCCTTGTAGTATATCCCGGGATGAATTTGGGGTTCCCTTGGAGAGGTAAATACTTGGTGGTTTCATGATCAATTTTCCAGAATCTGCACATTCTGTGCCACGCTCTGAGGGGGTCCCGAAAGAGTACGTTTTGAGAAATGTGGGAGGGAAGGGACGACAGCCTAGCATGTGGCAGATAAGCCGCATTGAGGGGTGCAATTAAATCGAGTTCTACAGCGGGGCTGAAGTAGGTAGATCTGGCAAGCCACCCTATGGTCAGTTTAGCCAACGTCGCCCAATTATACCATAGGATATTGGGAAACTTGAGGCCCCCCGCATTCACTGACATAGATAGTTTAGTTTTACTAATCCTATGTTTCTTCTGGTTCCAAACAAATGAAGCAAATGTAGCAGAAATGTTTTGAATGTCTCTGTTGTGGAGCAGGAGAGGGAGCATCTGCAAGGGGTATAACATTTTTGGAAGGATGATCATCTTAAGGAGGTGAATTCTACCATGTAAAGTTAATGGGAGCCCCCTCCAACCCTTGATAAGAGCCTGGGTACTAGCTATGACTTTGGGAATATTGAGGTTGTAGAGGCGCATAGGGTCGACATGGAGCAGGATGCCTAAATATTTAAAGGACCCAGTTGTGACATGTACATTTGTGTCGCTGAGTGTGTTTTTTTTATTATTTTGGAGCCATGTCACTTCCGATTTGTCAATATTTATTTTATAGCCAGTGAATCTACCAAAGGTTGACAGGATGTCCAGCAGTTTAGGTATGTTTATGACAGGATCGCTTACATATAGTAGCAAGTCATCTGCAAAGAGAGACAAGTGTAGGAGTTGCGAGTGGATCTGGAGGCCAGCACAATGTTGGCGTATGTAACAGGCTAAAGGCTCAATTGCCAGATCAAATAGGAGCGGGGACAGTGGGCAACCTTGCCTAGTTCCCCTACCCAGCTCGAAGGAAGGAGACAAACCACTATTTATGACTATGGATGCCGAGGGAGAGTCGTACAACCTTTGTATGACCTCGAGGAAATGCCCTGTTATTCCGAATTTTGCCAGCGCTGTATAGAGATGGTCCCATTCCACCCTGTCAAACGCCTTTTCAGCGTCTACTGCAAGAAGGCAAGCATCAGGCAGTGGGGTATCTATGGAGGATGCCTGGGCTCTGTGATAGTGGTCAATGACCGCAAGCGTTTTCCTCAAATTGAGTACCGAGGAACGATGCTTGACGAAGCCTGTTTGATCGGGATGGACCAGAAAGTGGAGGACTTCTGCCAACCTATTAGCCAGAATTTTAGTTAGTAATTTATAGTCTCCATTTAGTAGGGAGATCGGCCTGTAAGAGGAGGGCACCGTGGGGTCTCTATCAGGCTTGAGTATGACACAGATGTTCGCATCAGAAAATCTGGAGTCGGGGACAGAAGCCCCAGAGAGATACTCAGAGAAAAGGGTCGCCAAAGTAGGGGCTATGTCAGGAGCTAAAATTTTGTAGTACTCTGCGGGGAGACCGTCAGGTCCCGCCGCTTTGCCAAGTTTAATGCGCTTAATGGTGTCTATTACCTCCCGCGGCTGAATGGGGGCATTGAGAGAGGACAGTTCATCCTGCGTCAAGGTAGGGACACCTACATCATTCCAGAATGAGCATTTGTCAGGTTCTGAGATCTCTTGCTTAGAGTACAGGTTGGTATAGTAAGAGACAAATTCTCGCATGATTGCCGGGGTGTCAGAGCATAGCTTTCCCCCAACAGCCAGCGCTGGGATATAAGTTTTAGGTGTAACCACTCTGACCATGGAGGCCATGGTTCTACCAGCCTTGTTTCCGTACCTATAAAACTTCCCTTGCCTGTGGATAGCATACGCGTTATCTATCATTTGAATGTGTGCGTCTCTCTCCTTTTTAAGGTCGTAGTACTGCTGTCTAGTTTTAGGTGTGGGATGGGAAAGATAGTTGTTATACGCTGTTGCAAGATTAGTCAACATCGCGTCTGTGATCTTTTTGCTCTTGCGGTTGTGGTGTGAAGTATATGCTGTGATTCTCCCTCTCATAACAGCCTTTGAGGCATGCCAAAAGAGGTCTGAACTGTCCCTGTGTTGTGCATTGTCTGCATTGTAGTCTATCCAGAAAGAACGTAATTGCTGCCGAAAGTCTGCATTATTGTAAAGGAAAGAGGGGAATCGCCAAGTTTTTTGCAGGTTAGATGGTGGAGTGAAGTCTAAAAGGAGCAGAATAGGTGCGTGGTCTGAGATGGTCACAGGAAAGATCTTAGTGAGAGGGATATATGGTGTGAGGCCGGGAGCTGTCAGGAAATAGTCAATCCTAGACATAGTATGATGCGTTTTAGAAATACAGGTATAGTCTTTGTCTGTTGGGTTGCGCAATCTCCACAAGTCCACCAATCCTAAGTCAGTTTTGAATCTATCAGTAAGTTTTACCTCAGCTTTCTGTCTGCGTGAAGCAATTCGTAGGGGCGGTCCCATCAAGACTTCCACAAATCTGTCAAGTGGCAAGAGTTGCGTCATGTTAAAGTCGCCCCCTGCGATTATTGGGAGCTCACTCCTTCTCGCTAAGCAAAGTTGTAAGTGTTGCCAAAAATGAGGCGAAAGGTTATTCGGGCCATATACGTTACAGAGTAGATATGATTTTGAAGCGATACATAAGGTGGTGATTATGTAGCGTCCCCTAGCATCTAATTGTATGTCTTTGAGGGTGACAGGGAGTCCTTTTCTAATCAAAATTGCTACTCCTCTCTTCCGTCCCTCCGTGGGCGTGCTAACAACCTGTCCCACTCATCTGGTTTTGAGCTTGTCATGTTCCTCTTGAGTTAGTCGGGTCTCCTGTAGGAGAGCTATGTCAGCATGTATGGAGTTTAAGAAGTGCAGTATTTTACTGCGTTTAGCGGGGGATGTAATGCCCCCCACGTTCCATGAGACTATGTTACATCGTACTGCCATAAAGTATGTGGTGGAGGAGAGGTTGGCCTGGGCATGGTGGGGTGTCTGAGGGAGAAGGGAGGCAGGGAGGCGGTGTCTCTCTCCCAGGCTGCCAGATAGTGGGGGAGTATACCGGGAAGTCTAGTAATGTGTGCCAGGGTGCAGTACTTACATAAACAGGAAGGCGGGAGAAACCAGGGCAACAGCTCACGAGACCACCGAGGCTCCAATATTCTCCTCAGTTGGTGACCCCCGGAGTGGAGGCAGAAATTCTGATGGAAGCAGAGAGAGGAAAACATCAACCGGGCACAAAACCACATCTCCAAACCCTCCCCAGATCCCCATCCCATTCCGCCGGTGCTGTCAGTCACTTTGCCCATGCGGGAAGGAGAGATCAAAGCCATCTCTCGGTGATTGCTTATGAGTGGAGCACCGGTGGAATGGTGGACATACAGCAGTAAAAATGTGGTTAATAATTTACAGGTATAGAAAAGTAATATCCAGACCCGACATTTCAAAGCACATAGTTTAGGGGTATTGCCGTTATCATGGTCTATAGCTAGGCATGGGCTGGATGGAGTACAGGGCATAGGGGCTTTCAAGTACAGTCCGGGAGGCTCCTGTGCACTGGGAATTAATATGATAGTTGAGAGCCGATCAAGGATACTTTTTTTTAACTAAGAAGAGATACGCCCAAAACAGGCAAGGATGTCCTGGCAAACGTATGATTAAGCTGCGATTGCGAGGGTACACACATGCATAGGGTTTCCAGGTAAGGAGAAGGGCCAAATAAATTAACGTTAACAATAAGTGGTAGGGAGGTCTCAGCAGCAAAGTACAGTTGGCCGGGGCCGGACTATGCGAGATATGTGAGGTAATTGGTTTAGGAGGGGAGCCTTTATCGGGAGCAAAGTGTGGTAGGCCTCCATCAGTTTTAGTTGTACCTACGTAGGGGGGAGGATATGTGCTATATTTAGGGCCCCAGACTACAAAATTCAGAGATATAGGCAATGGAACAAAAGAAACAATAACAGTTTTTTTAACCTTCAAGAACATTAAATAACAGTTAACATAAAAGATCTCAACCATTAATATTGCAAATACAGTCTCAGCAGGGATCGCCACCTCAACCAAGCAGCTTAGAAAGACTGCAGCAGGGGTATGCTGCTGCAGTGCTAGGTACAGTAGCCAATAGATCAACATCTTCTGAGGGAGAGCATCTCTCACTTGGTTCGCCTCTAGAGTTTTTCCCAAGGTGAAAAATATCCCACTGCCTTGAATTCTCATATGAAGACAGAGGAAGAGGGAAAGAAGGTGCAAGAAATCTGGGCGCCCAAAGTCAGTGCACTTCATCTTGCATGTCCTTGTCTAGAAATGTTTGCAGTTCCTTTGGATTATTAAAGTATTTAGGCCCAGTAGGTGTCTGTAGCCTTAGCTTAGCCGGATACAATAGTGTAGCTTGCTTCCCTTCCTTGTGTAGCCTAGAGCAGAGTGGGGCAAAGTCTCTTCGCATCTTGGACACTTCTGCAGAGAAGTCTTGAAAAATCAGGAGTTGTTTTCCTTCAAATTGTAATTGTCCAGTGTGGGCCCGGTATGCTCTCAAGAGGGCCAATTTTTCCTGATAATTCAGGCATTTGAAAATTACCTGACGTGGGCGGGAGTTCAGAGTTTCAAGTCCCTTGTCCGGGCCCAGGCGATGTGCACGCTCTACGTCCAAGGGTAGGTGGTCAGCATTCATCTTTAGAAGCTTGGGCAGGGTTAAGGCAGTGAATTCCAGTAGATCTTTGCTTTTTATCGTTTCCGGGACCCCCACTACTCGCAGATTGTTCCTGCGACTTCTATTTTCAAGGTCATCTACTTTCTCCTGCAGTGCTCGATTCTGTCGCTGAAGTTGTCTTACTGAAGTAGATGTAGACGCCTGCATATCCTCCACATCAGAGATGCGTTGCTCAGCGTGCGTAAGCCTAGTTGAGAATTGGCGCACTTCGCTAGTGAGTGTGTCAACACCAGCCTGGAGAGTCTCCATTTTGGGGAGGAAGAAGGATTTAAGTTCCTGAAGTAGTGCCGACAAGTCTGTCGTCATGACCTGTGAGGCCCTAGGGGAGGGCGGGGGATCCAAGTGTAGATCTGTTGCTGGCCGCTTCTTCTCTGTATGCTTGCCTCTGGAAGTCATTATTTCCGCAGCCTTGCTGGTAATAGGCGCGAAATAATGATCAAGCTTCATACAAACAATATGCTGATAGTTACAAAGATCAGATGGTAAATGCTTATTAAAACTGTATATGGCCTCTAGGTGGCAGTGCAGGACAGCACATTTTGATTGCAGGGTTAGTCCCAGAGAAGAGTAGCAGAGGTTATTCACCAGAACCTCACAATTGAGTTATGTAGATAGAAAGATTTCACCCAGAGGTGTTGTAAACGGTAAATACCAATCCAAGAAGATAATGAGAGAGCAAAAACAATTAAAGCGTTAAGCAGTGTAGAATGTTGAGCTGGTGTAAGAGTTCATAACATAAGCACAAGCAGTAATCTATTATTCTGTAGCTCCACAACCCTCTCAGCAAGGTAAGAGGTTCATAGGAGGTTAGCAAGCAGATCAAAGCAGCAGCATGGAGCTGCACTATGTATCACCAGCCCTATTGAAAAAATATATGTCCCAAAGGCTGTGCAGGGGTTTATAGGGTGAGAGTGTTCAGAAAGTCACTGCAGGGATGGCTGTGTGTTAAGCACAGAGAGATATGTAGTAGCTGGTTCCCACGTGGTAGCTCTTATGTGCAGGGCTATGGAACTAGATGTTTCCCACTTTAGCTTTCTGACTAGGGACAGCAATGTAAGGTGCAGCAGCGTGTACTTCAGTGTTCCCCAAGCTGCACAAGTTTGCTCCCTTAAACACAGTCTCTATTTCTCCCCCTGTAATGCTCTTTTAAGTAGATAAGCGTTGCCCATATAAATGGGCCTATGTATACTTTTGTGGCCACCTCACCCTTACCGCTCCTCTGTAGTGCCGGGTATATCCTCCGATGGCTTTGTCTTGACCGGCGTAGCAGCTGAAGGAGAAGGAGGGTCGCGGGCCAAGATGGCGCCTGAACTTTGCGCTCCGATGCGCACCACTAATGTTCTGGGGGCAAGGGCGGTGTAATAGCCCTTCACACGGTGTCGTCAGCTGAGGTAGGTTACCAGGGTGTCCCAGCAAGGCTATCTTGTGTGGGATTTAGACTGGCAGCAAACTTTCGGCCGTTTTAGGAAGCTGGATATGCGGAGCTCCTTTCGTTTGCTGCCAGCCCGTTGCTCCGCCCACCGGAACGGAAAAATTGCCATCTTTTACCTTAATTTCCAAATCTAAGAATATAATTTTTTCTTTACTTATTTCATATGTAAACTTTAAGTTTTTCTCATTATTGTTCATCCTGGAAAAAAAAACATTCTAAATCTTCAACTGACCCTCGCCAAACAATTATAATATCATCTATATAACGTTTAAAGAGGACCAGATTTGCCCCCAGATCTGTAGAATCTAAAAAGATCCTTTCCCATAAACCCATAAATAGGTTTGCATAACTGGGGGCAAATCTGGTCCCCATTGCCGTTCCACATTTTTGCAAATAAAATTTGCTTTCATAGTAGAAATAATTATGATTAAGGATAAATTTTATCCCATCTAAAATAAACTGTTTCTGTACTGCTTCAAGTTTGGAATCTGAGTCTAAAAAGAACTTACAATATGGCGATTGAGAGGGCGCTAATAAGCTGGGTATACTTAACACACCTAATTAATTAAGATTATATCAAAACAAAGAATAAATCAAATACGGTGAATTTGGTCAATTTTTTACTAGTGGAAATAATCCCTGATTTGTGCAATACATAAATTCATAAAACAATATATGAAAACATTTGAAGACACATAAATTAAAATTAGATACAATATTTTTAACTAGTGCTGTAGGAATACCACCCTGATATAAAAATATATATTTATAATAAGCGCTTTTAAAATTGCATTGATCAATGTTTGAGTCCTTAAAATCAATTAGTTTATTCCTGGATATAATGGACAGTCTTTATAGTCCTTATAAATTTTCAACAGATGAAATCCCTTTGGTTGTATGGTTTATTGCATACAAGACTTATCACTGTGATTAAAATTAATATACTGGATAAAAGCGATAAAATGTTCCTTATTTACGACACTTTGTATCCTTGCTTGGTTATATATATAACTTTAACTCACAGAAAGTTGCAGCGACTGTATCCAGATGTCGCTGTGATGTATCTCAGAGACTGTGGTCTTTAATCGTAACACGCTCCTTGCGTGTGGGCCGCTTTGTGTGCTGCAGCTCCTATCCTCTGGCACAGGATTCTCCACTCCCTCCGTGGGGAGGTAACCGGCAGAGGTACGCCGCTCCTTGCGTGTGAATATCTGATGAGCTGTTATCTTTTGCTTCCAATATTCACAGCTCCCTGTTTGTGACAAGCAGTCTGGATTTTCGTAAGTACGATCCTCGAGGTGAATGGGCACCCGCTCTTAGCGTTAATACGCGCGGGTAAATACTAGGTACCTAGTGGGTTTGGTTCTGGTAACAGGCAACTTCAACTTCTACGCGTTTTCACCCATGTGTGTGGACTTTATCAAGATTTCCAATTGGAAAATAATAATGAAATAGTGGTGAAACCTGCGGATAAGGGTGGTGGAATTGTTCTAATGGATAAGGCAAATTATGTAAATATGGGTAATAAGTTACTCCAAGACAGTGATACATATGAAGTACTATTAAGGGATCCTACAGAGAAGTTTAAATCTGAAATAAGAAATTTAATCGATAAGGCTAAAGATATTAATATTTTAAATGAAAAAGAAGCTGATTATCTAATACAAAACACTCCACGTATCCCTCTATTATATTGTTTACCAAAAATACACAAGTCAGTACTAGACCCACCAGGGAGGCCTATCATATCAGGCATTGAATCTATCACCTCTAATTTGTCTGAATACATAGATTTTTATTTACAAAGTTATGTAAGGAATTTACCTAGTTTCCTTAAAGACTCTACAGATGTCTTAAGAATTTTTAAAGATCTGACATGGGAGGATAATATGCTTTTAGCCACCTGTGACGTCTCTGCCCTATACACCAGCATTAGGCATGATGACGGTTTAGAGGCAGTGAAGTTCTTTTTAGACTCAGATTCCAAACTTGAAGCAGTACAGAAACAGTTTATTTTAGATGGGATAAAATTTATCCTTAATCATAATTATTTCTACTATGAAAGCAAATTTTATTTGCAAAAATGTGGAACGGCAATGGGGACCAGATTTGCCCCCCAGTTATGCAAACCTATTTATGGGTTTATGGGAAAGGATCTTTTTAGATTCTACAGATCTGGGAGCAAATCTGGTCCTCTTTAAACGTTATATAGATGATATTATAATTGTTTGGCGAGGGTCAGTTGAAGATTTAGAATGGTTTTTTTCCACGATGAACAATAATGAGAAAAACTTAAAGTTTACATATGAAATAAGTAAAGAAAAAATTATATTCTTAGATTTGGAAATTAAGGTTAAAGATGGCAATTTTATTAGTAAAACTAATTTTAAAGAAGTGGATGCTAACAGCTACATCCACGCCACTAGTTGCCATCATAATACATGGAAAACAAATATTCCAAAGAATCAGTTTAAAAGAATAAGAAAAAATTGTCAAGAAGAGGTTGATTTCTTATGTCAATCAGAAATTTTGGAAAATAAATTTTTAGAAAGGGGATATAGTACTGACTTCATCAATCAATCTAAGAAAGAGGCCCTAGAAACAAGTAGAGATAATCTATTAGCTGTGAAACCCAAAAAGAGAGATACTAATTTAGAAAATAAGGATGTTTTTATTCCATTTATCACTAAATATAACAGTGAAGTTCATAATATTGAGAAAATTCTATATAGGCACTGGCCGATCCTATTAGAAGATGAAGTTCTAGGTTCTGTTCTACCAAAAAAAAACACAATTTGTATATAAGAAAAATAAAAATTTGAAGAATATTTTAGCCCCCACAGATTTGAAGAGGAAGAAAAATACTGCCTCAAAGACAGATTTAGATCTAAGAGGGAATAGCCTCAATGGATTTTATCCGTGTTTGAAATGTAAGTCCTGTCAACATGCTAATAAAAGAAAAAGTTTTATTTCCACTAGAACAAAAAAAGAGTATAAAATCAATGGGGTTTTTAGATGTACAGACACCAATATTATTTATCTGATAGAATGTTCGTGTGGGGCCCAATACATTGGTGAGTCCGAAAGGACTGCAAAAGACAGAATAAGAGAGCATTTAAATTCAATCAAAAATATGAATAATATAAGGAATCAGGACTTACCAGTTCCTAAACATTTTAAAACATGCAAAGGAGGAAACCTAAATCATTTTAAATATACTATCATAGATAAAGTGAGGCCAAACTGGAGAGGGGGCAATGTGAGGGATGAGCTTTTAAAATTAGAGGCCAAATGGATTTTTGACTTAAAAACTCTACAACCAGATGGATTGAACTTAGATTTCGATTTGGGTGTTTTTATGAAATAATTTTTACAAGTTTTATGAATCTCTATAATAATAATGAATTTTATAGCTTTTCAAGAAAGACTTTTAGTATTTTTAAATATATTATTACTGAAATTTTGATTTTTGAATGGATTGTTTATGTGCATTAATTTTTAATTTTTCATTTTTATTACTCTAATCTTTATTATTTTAATATATTTAGTAATTGAAAAAGTTTTTTGGGGGTTTTACACTTTGGGGAGGTTTCTTTTATCCATTCCTATAGATATTGAGGGTGAATATGAGCATGAAACAAAAAATATGTAAAAAAAAAATAAAAAAAAAATATGTAAATAAATGTGGTTTTAAATATATTTTTTTGAATTAATGAATTATTATCTATCATTTAATTTTTAGATACTGTTTTTACTTAGTACTTATAAGATATACAGTTGCTCTGTTATTTATTTCTTTATTTATTTCTCTATTTCTTCAATTTTTTGAAAAGGCTTCTTGTAATGTGCTCTTTTTTTTAACTTTAATTTTTTGGGGTTTTTAGTCGTGAATATAAGTTTATATATAAGGACAATCATTATAGAGAGGTATCAAGTAAGACTGTAGATGCAGAAATAAGAAATTGCGCACTTCTGAGACAAAAACAAATGGAATGGCTATGCCTTTAAGAATTTGAAGATTTCCTGAGGGTATAAAAAGCCGGCATCTGAGACTCACAAACTGAGCTTGAAAAAGGAATTGAAACGTGTTGCTCAGTTGAACTATATTAATATTGAACATTGGTCACTCTATGAATTTGAATTTATGAATTTGAATTTGAATTTTAAAACAACTTTTTGCAGCTTTTTTGTAGTTTTTATCCACCTTTCACAGGTGTATCCTGTTTGGCGCCTTGATTTTTACATCACCCTGGGCTACTCTCTGTAGTGAGCTGGTGTTAAGGCTGTGAGAAGAGCCTGTGTGGATCCTATACACACTGGGACACCTGTGTTTGATGAGAATCGGGCGCGGCGCTGATCTTTCAGTACCTATGTGTAAGTACTGATATTTGTTTGTTGTATAAACTATATACACCAATTTCAAGTGGACGCTTCTGTCTCCCACCTAGACGCTGCTCAGGACCAGCTGGGAGGAATCAGAAGATTTTTCTTGCTTATCATCGTGCATTGTGCTTTTGTGGAAAGCTTAGGAAGGACATCGTTTGGGACTTTCCTTTTGGGACTAATTACAAAGTTTCCATCTGAGTCCTTAAAACTTACACTTTATTTTGTGATCATATTTGTCCTTTTATCAATTTATGTGGTATTAATTTAGATGTGTTATTAATTTAGATGTGTTTTATAAGTTAGGGCCGGTCACTATCAATTGTATTAAATAAATAAATGTTAGATTCATAATTTTAGAAAGAGTATTTTCAAATTGTTTATTTCATGTTTTTAAGCATTATAAAATACAATATATATTTTAATCATATGTGGTTTGTTTCACGTTTGTATTCACCACTAATTTAATTTAATCGAAGTATATGGGAATTAATTTTAACCCTTTGGTGTGAGGACCTATAAAAAACCTCTCTGCATTTGAATATATTAAATTTTTGCACATGGTCAAACATTCAGAATTCTGAGTTTATTTTAAAACCCCCTTTTTAATTGTTTACTTTAGCATCCACTTTGCGCACTTATATTTTGTATTATATTTAAATTTTTGTCCTTTTGGAAGTAATATTGGGAATCTTCCTTATATATAGGTGTTTGTATTCAATTCATTTCGCGCTGGTCTCTAATTGTTTTATTTTCTTCTTTTGTTATAGTGATTCTTGCAGTGCTTTGCCATATGCTATAATGGAGCAGTCTGATTTTGTCCTTAAACCTACCCAAGAAACTGAGTCTCCTGGACACCTTTCTACCATTATTAGGTGTGCTTATTGTAAAAAGAGTTGAAGTATCTTCTCCAGCCCATTTATGTGGCTCATGTTTAGATTTGCTAATCCAATCAGACCAATCAAATGCTGTTTCTTTGGGTATTAATGCACCAACTGTTTGTTCATTACAGAAGAATACTGACATGATGTCACCTACTATGAAAAACTGTATCAAGGCTGCAGTTTCTGAGGCGCTGCCTTCAAACAAGCGTAAAAGGTCAGTTCAGATTTTACCTTCTACAAGTTCTATGTGCCTTGAGACCAGGGATACTGTTATGTCTTCAGATGGTGAAGTTTCCTAGGGCGATGTGGAATCTCCAATTGATATTGAACCTAATATTTCCTCTTTTTTGTTTAAAGTTGAACATTTTCGTTCTCTTTTAAAGGAGGTCTTAATTACTTTAGGGGTTAAATATCCTAGTTTTCTAATAAGCCTTGTAATCGTTTAAATTTAGTTTTTAAGACTGTTGTTAATCTCCATGAGTTTTTCCCTATTTTTGATGCGGTCTCTGACATGATTTCTAGACAATGGTCTAAGCCAGGTAATTAATTTACTCCTTCTGCAAGGTTCAAACAGTTATATCCTTTACCTGCTGTTAATATTGATTTGTGGGATACAGTTTCTAAGGTGGATGGGGCCATTTCCATTCTGGCTAAACGTACTACTATTCCTTTGGAAGAAAGTACTTCTTTTAAATACCCTTTAGATAGAAAAATAGAGTTTTTTTCATAGAAGGGCCTTTTTTACAAGCAGGGTATTAGCTGAGGTCAGCTATTTCTATTGCTGATGTGGCTGCTTTCAGAGCAGTATTTTGATGAATTCTGCTAGTGAAAATCCTTTGGGTTTACTCAAGAGTGCCAATTATTTTATTTGTGATGCTGTATTTGATATAATGAAGATTAATGTCAAAAGTATGGCCTCTATTTATCAAAGGTTTTGCGGACCTGATCCGACAGTGCGGATCAGGTCTGCAAGACCTCGCTAATTGCGGAGAGCAATACGCTCTCCACATTTAACATTGCACCAGCAGCTCACAAGAGCTGCTGGTGCAACGCTGCCCCCTGCTGAATCACGGCCGATTGGCCGCCAGCAGGGAGGTGTCAATCAACCCGATCGTACTCGATCGGGTTGATTTCCGGTGATTCCTGTCCACCTGCTCAGAGCGCTGACCGCTGCTTCATAACTTGTGTTTCTGGCGAGTCTGAAGACTTGCCAGAAACACGGCCCTTTAAGCTCCATACGGAGCTTGATAAATATGGGCCTATGTATTTAACAGTCCTTGCCAGGAGAGCCTTATTGGCTTAAAGCATAGTCTGCTGATATGGTGTCAAAATCCAGATTATTATCTCTTTCTTTCAAGGGAAATAAATTGTTTGGTTCTGATTTTGATTCTGTGGCCTCTAGTTATCAACGTGTCTACTTTACCTGCCTTCGCCGGTTCAGTACGCCCGCCTAAGCTCGCCTACCATCGCCGCCGCGGACCTGAAAAATTTCGCCTAAGTTATCAAAAGAATTTGTCAAAAAGCCGCGCACCAAGTACGGGGCGATGAGCAGCGGGCTGTGAGAGTTATCACTCATCCGATCTCGCTGCTCTTCGGCTTTTTGACAGCTTTATTGGCAAGCTGTCACTAAGCACCCACACTAACTACACTGTTCTGCCCCCTATACCGGAGCCCCCCGCAACTAAATAAAGTTACTAACCCCTAAACCGCCGCTCCTAGAACCCGCTGCAACTCTTATAAATGTATTAACCCCTAAACCGCCGCTCCTGGACACCGCCGCCACCTACATTATACCTAGTAAACCCTATCCTGCACCCCTATACCGCCGCCACCTATAATAAATTTATTAACCCCTATCCTGCCGATCCCCGCTGCAACTAAATAAATTGTTTAACCCCTAAACCGCCACTCCCGGACCCCGCCGCAACCTATATTAAACTTATTAACCCCTAATCTGCCCCCCTACACCGTCGCCACCTATAATAAATTTATTAACCCCTATCCTGCCCCCCTACACCGCCGCCACTGTAATAAAATTATTAACCCCTAAACCTAAGTCTAACACTAACCCTAACACCCCCCTAACTTAAATATTAATTAAATAAATCTAAATAATATTTCTATTATTAACTAAATTAATCCTATTTAAAACTAAATACTTACCTATAAAATAAACCCTAAGATAGCTACAATATAAATAATAATTATATTGTAGCTATCTTAGGATTTATTTTTATTTTACAGGCAAATTTCAATTTATTTTAAATAGGTACAATAGCTATTAAATAGTTATTAACTATTTAATAGCTACCTAGTTAAAATAAAGAGAAATTTACCTGTAAAATAAAAACTAACCTAAGTTACAATTACACCTAACACTACACTATACTTTAATAAATTAATCCTATTTAAAACTAAATACTTACCTGTAAAATAAACCCTAACGGCTAGATTTAGAGTTTTGTCGGTAATGACCCGCGTTGCTAACGCTGGCTTTTTTCTGGCCGCACACCATAAAAATAACTCTGGTATTGAGAGTCCACAGAATGGCTGCGTTAGGCTCCAAAAAAGGAGCGTAGAGCATATTTAACGCAGCTTCAACTCTCGATACCAGAGTTGCTTACGGAAGCGGCCAGCCTCAAAAACGTGCTCGTGCACGATTCCCCCATAGGAAACAACGGGGCTGTTTGAGCTGAAAAAAAACCTAACACCTGCAAAAAAGCCGCGTTCAGCTCCTAACGCAGCCCCATTGTTTGCTATGCGGAAACACTTCCTACGTCTGCACCTAACACTCTAACATGTACCCCGAGTCTAAACACCCCTAACCTTACACTTATTAACCCCTATTCTGCCGCCCCCGCTATCGCTGACCCCTGCATATTATTATTAACCCCTAATCTGCCGCTCCGTAAACCGCCGCTACTTACATTATCCCTATGTACCCCTAATCTGCTGCCCCTAACACCGCCGACCCCTATATTATATTTATTAACCCCTAATCTGCCCCCCACAACGTCGCCGCCACCTGCCTACACTTATTAACCCCTAATCTGCCGAGCGGACCGCACCGCTATTATTATAAAGTTATTAACCCCTAATCCGCCTCACTAACCCTATAATAAATAGTATTAACCCCTAATCTGCCCTCCCTAACATCGCCAACACCTAACTTCAAACATTAACCCCTAATCTGCCCACTGGAGCTCACCGCTATTCTAATAAATGTATTAACCCCTAAAGCTAAGTCTAACCCTAACACTAACACCCCCCTAAGTTAAATATAATTTAAATCTAACGAAATAAATTAACTCCTATTAAAAGAAATTATTCCTATTTAAAGCTAAATACTTACCTGTAAAATAAACCCTAATATAGCTACAATATAAATTATAATTATATTATAGCTATTTTAGGATTTATATTTATTTTACAGGTAACTTTGTATTTATTTTAACCAGGTACAATAGCTATTAAATAGTTAAGAACTATTTAATAGCTAAAATAGTTAAAATAATTACAAAATTACCTGTAAAATAAATCCTAACCTAAGTTACAATTAAACCTAACACTACACTATCAATAAATTAATTAAATAAACTACCTACAATTACCTACAATTAACCTAACACTACACTATCAATAAATTAATTAAATACAATTCCTACAAATAAATACAATTAAATAAACTAGCTAAAGTACAAAAAATAAAAAAGAACTAAGTTACAAAAAATAAAAAAATATTTACAAACATAAGAAAAATATTACAACAATTTTAAACTAATTACACCTACTCTAATCCCCCTAATAAAATAACAAAGCCCCCCAAAATAAAAAAATGCCCTACCCTATTCTAAATTACTAAAGTTCAAAGCTCTTTTACCTTACCAGCCCTGAACAGGGCCCTTTGCGGGGCATGCCCCAAGAAGTTCAGCTCTTTTGCCTGTAAAAAAAATACATTACCCAAGCCCCCCAACATTACAACCCACCACCCACATACCCCTAATCTAACCCAAACCCCCCTTAAATAAACCTAACACTAAGCCCCTGAAGATCTTCCTACCTTGTCTTCCCCTCACCGGGTTCACCGATCTGTCCAGAAGAGCTCCTCCGATGTCCTGATCCAAGCCCAAGCGGGGGGCTGAAGAGGTCCATGATCCGGCTGAAGTCTTCATCCAAGCAGGGCAGAAGAGGTCTTCCATCCGATTGAAGTCTTCATCCAAGCGGCATCCATCTGGAGCGGAGCGGCAGCATCCTGAAGACCTCCGATGCGGAACATCCATCCTGGCCGACGACTGAACGACGAATGACGGTTCCTTTAAATGACGTCATCCAAGATGGCGTCCCTCGAATTCCGATGAGCTGATAGGATTCTATCAGCCAATCGGAATTAAGGTAGGAATATTCTGATTGGCTGATGGAGTCAGCCAATCAGAATCAAGTTCAATCCGATTGGCTGATCCGATCAGCCAATCAGATTGAGCTTGCATTCTATTGGCTGATCGGAACAGCCAATAGAATGCGAGCTCAATCTGATTGGCTGATTGGATCAGCCAATCGGATTGAACTTGATTCTGATTGGCTGATTCCATCAGCCAATCAGAATATTCCTACCTTAATTCCGATTGGCTGATAAAATCCTTTCAGCCAATCGGAATGCGAGGGACGCCATCTTGGATGACGTCATTTAAAGGAACCGTCATTCGTCGTTCAGTCGTCGGCCAGGATGGATGTTCCGCGTCGGAGGTCTTCAGGATGCTGCCGCTCCGCTCCGGATGGATGCCGCTTGGATGAAGACTTCAATCGGATGGAAGACCTCTTCTGCCCCGCTTGGATGAAGACTTCAGCCGGATCATGGACCTCTTCAGCCCCCGCTTGGGCTTGGATCAGGACATCGGAGGAGCTCTTCTGGACAGATCGGTGAACCAGGTGAGGTGAAGACAAGGTAGGAAGATCTTCAGGGGCTTAGTGTTAGGTTTAATTAAGGGGGGTTTGGGTTAGATTAGGGGTATGTGGGTGGTGGGTTGTAATGTTGGGGGGCTTGGGTAATGTATGTTTTTTTTTACAGGCAAAAGAGCTGAACTTCTTGGGGCATGCCCCGCAAAGGGCCCTGTTCAGGGCTGGTAAGGTAAAAGAGCTTTGAACTTTAGTAATTTAGAATAGGGTAGGGCATTTTTTTATTTTGGGGGGCTTTGTTATTTTATTAGGGGGCTTAGAGTAGGTGTAATTAGTTTAAAATTGTTGTAATATTTTTATTATGTTTGTAAATATTTTTTTATTTTTTGTAACTTAGTTCTTTTTTATTTTTTGTACTTTAGTTAGTTTATTTAATTGTATTTATTTGTAGGAATTGTATTTAATTAATTTATTGATAGTGTAGTGTTAGGTTAATTGTATGTAATTGTAGGTAGTTTATTTAATTAATTTATTGATAGTGTAGTGTTAGGTTTAATTGTAACTTAGGTTAGGATTTATTTTACAGGTAATTTTGTAATTATTTTAACTATTTTAGCTATTAAATAGTTCTTAACTATTTAATAGCTATTGTACCTGGTTAAAATAAATACAAAGTTACCTGTAAAATAAATATAAATCCTAAAATAGCTATAATATAATTATAATTTATATTGTAGCTATATTAGGGTTTATTTTACAGGTAAGTATTTAGCTTTAAATAGGAATAATTTATTTAATAAGAGTTAATTTATTTTGTTAGATTTAAATTATATTTAATTTAGGGGGGTGTTAGTGTTAGACTTAGCTTTAGGGGTTAATACATTTATTAGAATAGCGGTGAGCTCCAGTCGGCAGATTAGGGGTTAATGTTTGAAGTTAGGTGTCGGCGATGTTAGGGAGGGCAGATTAGGGGTTAATACTATTTATTATAGGGTTAGTGAGGCGGATTAGGGGTTAATAAGTTTATAATAATAGCGGTGCGGTCCGCTCAGCAGATTAGGGGTTAATAAGTGTAGGCAGGTGGCGGCGACGTTGTGGGGGGCAGATTAGGGGTTAATAAATATAATATAGGGGTCGGCGGTGTTAGGGGCAGCAGATTAGGTGTACATGGCTATAATGGGGTACATAAGGATAACGTAGGTGGCGGTCAGCAGATTAGGGGTTAAAAAAATGTAATCGAGTGGCGGCGATGTGGGGGGACCTCGGTTTAGAGAACATAGGTAGTTTATGGGTGTTAGTGTACTTTAGAGCACAGTAGTTAAGAGCTTTATAAACCGGCGTTAGCCCAGAAAGCTCTTAACTACTGACTTTTTTCTGCGGCTGGAGTTTTGTCGTTAGATGTCTAACGCTCACTTCAGACACGACTCTAAATACCGGAGTTAGAAAGATCCCATTGAAAAGATAGGATATGCAATTGACGTAAGGGGATCTGCGGTATGGAAAAGTCGCGGCTGAAAAGTGAGCGTTAGACCCTTTTTTGAGTGACTCCAAATACCGGCGGTAGCCTAAAACCAGCGTTAGGAGCCTCTAACGCTGGTTTTGACGGCTACCGCCCAACTCTAAATCTAGCCGTAAGATAGCTACAATGTAATTAATAATTACATTGTAGCTATTTTAGGATTTATATTTATTTTATAGGTAACTTTGTATTTATTTTAGATAGTTAGAATAGTTAATAAATAGTTATTAACTATTTAATAACTACCTAGCTAAAAGAAATACAAAATTACCTGTAAAATAAATCCTAACCTAAGTTACAATTAAACCTAACACTACACTATCATTAAATTAGTTAAATAAATGAGCTACAAATAACTACAATTAAATTCAATTAAATAAACTAACTAAAGTACAAAAAATAAAAACGCTAAGTTACAAAAAATAAAAAAAATAAGCTACAAACAGCTCTTTTACCTTACCAGCCCTTAAAAGGGCCTTTTGCGGGGCATGCCCCAAAGAAAATAGCTCTTTTGCCTTTAAAATAAAAATACAACCCCCCCAACATTAAAACCCACTACCCACATACCCCTAATCTAACCCAAACCCCCCCTTAAATAAACCTAACACTACCCCCCTGAAGATCATCCTACCTTGAGCCGTCTTCTGGAAGCCGACCACCGATGGAACCGAAGAGGAGATCCGGAGCGGCAGAAGTCATCATCCAGGCGGCGCTGAAGAGGTCTTCCATCCGATTGAAGTCTTCATCCAAGCGGCGTCTTCAATCTTCATCCATCCAGAGCGGAGCGGAGCATCTTCAGACGAGCCGACGCGGAGCCATCCTCTTCTTCCCGATGACTAACGACGAATGAAGGTTCCTTTAAGGGACGTCATCCAAGATGGCGTCCCTTCAATTCTGATTGGCTGATAGGATTCTATCAGCCAATCGGAATTAAGGTAGGAAAAATCTGATTGGCTGATTGAATCAGCCAATCAGATTGAAGTTCAATCCGATTGGCTGATCCAATCAGCCAATCAGATTGAGCTTGCATTCTATTGGCTGATCGGAACAGCCAATAGAATGTGAGCTCAATCAGTTGTGCCAAACTTGTGTGCGGAACATCTGTAAGCATCGATCTGTGTTGGACTGAGTCCGGCGGATCAAAGCTTACGTCACTATATTCTACTTTTGCCGGTGTCTAGGGCTTGATAACTAAGGCGAATCAGCCTCGCCACAAATACGCTGCGGAATTCCAGCGTATTTGAGGTTGACGGCTTGATAACTAGGGGCCTATATCTGCTGTTACTTGAGGTAAAGAGGCTTTTCTTTCTCAGGACAGAAAGTCTAGAGAAAAATCTAAAGCTTCTAATTGTTTTTGTTCTTTTCATCAGAATAGGGAACACAATATTGACTCAGAAGCAAGGCACCACTGGTTCAGTCTGGAGACCTAAATGGAACAACTCTAAGCAGGATAAGAAATCAATCCCTACTTTCAAAGGTGCAGCCTCCGATCCAGAGGTTCTGGTAGGGGGGCAAATCAAGCCTCTTTAAGGGTTTGTCTGTTTTAGACCCCTGGGTTTGAATATAGTTTCTCAGGAATATCAAATAGGATTCAGAACAAGACCTCCCAGAGGAAGCATGTTGTGTCCAATGTTCCAAGGAATCCTATAAAAGCTCAAGATTTTTTCAAATCTGTCTCAGATCTGGAAGCTATGGGAGTGATTTTTCTCGTTCCTTTGCAGGAACAGTTGATGGGATTGTATTCAAATCTCTTCAGTATTCCAAAGAAGGAAGATACTTTCAGACCAGTTTTGGTTCTGAAAGCTCTGAACAAGTTTGTAAGGATTCAATGTTTGAAAATGGAAAATATCAGGACTATTCTGCCTTTTGTTCAGCAAGGTCAGTTTATGTCCACAATAGATTTAAAGGATGCTTATCTTCATGTTCCTATTCACAAAGATTTCCAGTTTCTGAGGATTGCAGCAGAGTACATTAGTCATCATTTGCACAGACACAAGCGAAGACCACCCAATTTACAGCACTGTAAAAGTTTTTTAAAAAAAACAGACTGCTGATACCGACATAAATCATTCACATCCATTTTTTTGTTTGCCACACACCCTTTCTTCTGGTTAAGTCATGATGAGTATGTGAGATACGCATTTTAAGCATAATAATATCCCTTTTTATTTTGAATGCTCTAGATTTTTTTTTTACATACAAATCCATATTATCTGCATACTGTAAAAAAAATAATATAAATATATATAGTTTTTATTCTCTAAGCAAAAATCTTATAAGAATGTAAAGTAAGTGCTGTTAAACAAGACTTGTTACAAAGCTACCCCATGGTCACTGAAATGTCTGTCCTAAATGTAGTCTGTATGGAAGGAAAAAAAAAATCTAAGTTAACATAAATGGAACTAACAATTCTCTGGGGTCTCTATTGCCTAATTATTTACTGGTGAAATGTGTAACCAACAAAAAGTGCTCCTGTGACATCAATTTATGTGTATGTGTGTGGGGGGACGACGATGACACCAGCCCTGTAAATAGTATTCTTTATAATATTTTGAACCATGTTTTGTGTTTATGGCCATGAGTTAAGCTCATGGGGGGGTGGGGGGCAGCAGAATTTTAAGTGTCTAGGGCAGCACAAATCCTAAATACACCACTGATCCCAGTACAAGTCAGTCTCTAGCTTGGTGGCTGGATCATCAGTTTATTATTCAGGGGGCTTCCTTTGCTCCTTCTACTTGGACTGTGATCACTAGAGATGCAAGTCTCTTAGGTTAGGGAGCTGTTTGGGGGTCTTTGACAGCACAGGAAGTTTGGGATACTCGGGAGGCATGGTTACCAATCAGTGTTCTAGAATTGTAATAGTTCTTCAATTTCCATGGCTCTTCAAGCTTGGCCTTTGTTGAAAAAACAGTCTCATCTTCATTTCCAGACAATGTCACAGCAGTAGCTTATGTCAACCATCAGGGGGAACTCAGTTTTCTAGCAATGATGGATGTGTCTTGAATTCTCTCATGGGCAGAAAACAATTCTTGTCTAGTCTCTGTCATTCATATTCTAGGGGTGAACAACTGGGAGGCAGATATTCTCAGTCCTCAATCTCCACATCCAATCCAGGGGAGTGGTCTCTTCACCAGGATGTGTTCAATAAGATTGTGGATCTCTGGGGTCTCCCAGAGATAGATCTGATGGCCTCTCATTTGAACAACAAACCTCCCAGGTACTTTGTAAGGTCCAGGGATCCTTGTGCAGAGTTAGTGGATGCTCTAATAGTTCCTTGGTCTTTTCAGCTTGCTTATTTGTTTCCTCCACTGTTTCTTAATCTCATAGTGATTTCCAAGATAAACCTAGAGAAGTCATCTGTAATCCTGATTGCCCCAGTATGGCCTTGCAAAATTTGGTTTACAAATCTTGTTCAGATGCCCAGCTGTCCTCCTTGGCCTTCGTGATCAGACCTTCTGTCTCAAGGTTTTTTTCCATTCAGATTTTTTTCAAGTCTCTGAACTTGATGGCATTGAAATTGAACATGTAATCCTTAGACATAGGGTTTTCTCTGATTCTGTAATTGAAACCTTAATTTAGGCGCATAAGCCTATAAATAGGAAAAATCTATCACAAGGTTTGGAAGGTTTTTATTTCTTGGTGTATAGATCATGGTTTTTCAGAATTCCCAGGATTTTGCAGTTTTTGTAGGATGGTCTGGATAAGGGCCTATCTGCCAGGGCAGATCTATGCTCTTTCAGTTTTATTCTACAGAGAAATTGCTAATTTTCCTTATATTCATAGTTTTGTTCACGCTCTGATTAATCCTGGGATCAAGCCAACTTCTCTTTCATGGAATCTTAATTTGGTGTTAAGGGTTTGCAGGCTCCTCCTTTTGAGCCAATGCATAAGATGGATAATCAACTACTTTCTTGGAAAGTGTTATTTCTTTTGGCTGGCTATTTCTTCTGCTAGCAGAGTTTCTGAGTTATCAGCTTTTTCTTGTGACCCTCCTTATCTGATTTTTCATCAGGATAAGGCAGTTTTACAGACTACTTTTGACTTTTTGCCTAAGTTTGTTTCTTCAGAAAACATTAACAGTGAGATTGTTGTTCCTTCTTTGTGTTATAATCCTAAAAATGCTTCATAGAGATCTTTGCATTCTTTAGATCTTGTTAGGGCATTAAAATATTTAATTGATGCTCATGCTACTATAGACTTATAGAAAAGCTTCTAGTTTGTTCATTCATTTGTTTGGTCTTAGGAAGGGTCAGTAAATTTCTGCCTTTTCTTTGGCCTCTTGTTTGAAACTTTTGATTCACAAAGCTTATTTGGATGCAGGTCAGCCTCCACCACAGCGGATTAATGGTCATTCTACTAGGTCAGTTGCTACTTCTTGGGCCTTCAAGAATGATGCTTCAGTTCACAATATTTGCAAGGCAGCTACTTGGTTTTCATTACAAATTTACCAATAAGTGTTACCACTCCGGGATCCTAGGATGCGCACAGTCCCACAAGGTGAATCCATTAGGATTTAAGTGGAAAATTTCCAAATGCTCCCAAAGGTTGTCCAGCTGTTAGGAAGCTGTAGCGGACAATCTTCTCAAAAACATACACAAGATGATCTAAGACAATGAGAGATAAATGTCTCAGCTTACTGTACCAGGGTGTGGAGTCGACTACTCCCAGCTGGGCTTAATCAGCCTCACAGGAATAATGATGTGATCACAAATGGTTTTAAACAAATAAAACACCATTTATTAAAAGCATATCAAAATCTTTAGAGCTGATAAGCATATCAGCCCCTTAGAAACATGTATGCTACACTTTTTTCAGCCTTGCTGGCTATTTCCTCAGGCATAATCTATTTTCTGTTCACATCTACCTAATAAAGGTTAACATAGCCAATCAAAATTGATCAAGCTTACACACCCCTTTTTCCATCCATTAACTCTTTTGGTACTACCTAAAACATGTATGTTTATATCACCATACATACATTTATCAAACTATTCCAAAACTATATAAGAAATTAATATAAGAATTAAACAGATCGCATACTCATTACAACTATTCAAAACCTATATAGAAAATTCATATAAGCATTATGTAGATTGCATACTTATTACGACGTTGCAATTCCAATATATATTTAAATGTAATCAATAACTAATGAGGATCGCGGATCGCCAAAAAAGTTTAGCAGGATACATTTTAACAAATCCTATAGGGGGCCGCTCGTCTATTAAGCCAGGAGATCCTATAGTGTGCCAAGATCTCAATAGCCGATTTTACCACAGTCAGAATCTATGCATTTGTTTGATTGGCTATGTTAACCTTTATTAGGTAGAAAACAGCCAGCAAGGCTGAGAAATGCGTAGTGTGCCTGTTTTTAAGAGCCTGCTATGCTTATCAGCTTTAAAGATTGTAATATGGTTTAATAAATGGTGTTTTATTTGTTTAAAACCATTTGTGTTCACATCATTATTCCTTTGAGGCTGATTGAGCCCAGCTGGGAGTAGCCGACTCCACACCCTGGTACAGTGAGCTGAGTCACTGTGAGAGCTCAGTCTGCTTCAATTAGCACGTTTGGTGCTGGTCCACTTGTGAGTATATTATATGTCACATAGAGGAAGGATTGCTACATTGTGAAGTTTTATTGCACTTGGTCCTCTTTGCATACTTTTACTACATTCTACCATTTTAATGTTTTTGCTTCTTCTGAAGCAACCTTTGATAGTTTGATTTTTTTGCCTATTAGATTTATTTTAAGGGCATTCAAAAAAACAAAACATAAGTTAAACACTTTTATTGGGGTTGTGGATTTAATTACTCAGTGAAACAATGTTTTTTAATCCCTCCCCTTATGTTATTACTTGTGGACTCCACAGCTTAGTTCACAGGAGTAGTGGGTTGTGGACTCTCACCACCTGTATGAAAGAAATCATAATTTATACTAACCTGATAAATTAATTTCTTTCATGGTGGTCAGAGTCCATGAGACCCCACCCTTATGTTCTTTAGGGTTATTTTTTTTCTTGGCACATTTTTTTTTCCTTCTCCTTTTTTGGCTCTTATTCCTTTTTCTTACCTCACTTTGCTTGGCTATACATTAGACCGAGGTATGTGTCAAGTGGGAGGGGTTTATAGAGCTCTTGGGGTTTGGGAATCTTTGCCTCCATCTTGTGGTAGAGAAGAGTAATTCCCAGGAGTAATGTATTTTGGACTCTCACCACTATGAAAGAAATTAATTTATCAGGTAAGCATAAATAATGTTTAATCTTAATTTGATAAATTTTGCCCTCCTTATTTCACTGACTGCATCATTGTTCTTTACATGTTTCAAGACATTTAGCTCATTAACAGACTCTTAAAGGGACACTGAACCCAAATGTTTTCTTTCGTGATTCAGATAGATTTTAAGCAACTTTCTAATTTACTCCTATTATCAATTTTTCTTCATTCTCTTGTTATCTTTATTTGAAAAAGAATGCATCAAAGCTTTTTTTTTTGGGTTCAGAACTCTGGACAGCATTTTTTTTTTATTGGTGGATAAATTTATCCATCTAAACTTACATTCTTGCATTTCAAATAAAGATACCAAGAGAATGACAAACATTTGATAATAGTAAATTAGAATGTTGCTTAAAATGTCATGCTCTATCTGTATCACGAAAGAAAACATTTGGGTTCAGTGTCCCTTTAAGTTAATCACTACATACATATGATGATAACCTTAAAACTCAAGAGTCAGTAAACTATTCAATTTAGAACGCTAGGTTGACACACATCAGAAGTGATGTGATCAGAGATTTTATTGATGCTTTCATTTTGTGACATTTGCAATACAGGTGATTTTGTAAATGATACAAGACCTATTTTTATGGTTGGTTGAATACAAAAAAAAAATACATTGCCCAGCTTTTGTGGTTCTGAAAGAGAGCCCTAAAGAAACATGAAATTAAACTTTCATCATTCATAGAGCATGCAAACCCCTCACAAAAAAACCTTTCTAATTTACTTCCATTATGAAATTGCATTCACTAGATTCATTAAAGTTTAAATTTGAATTTCATGTCCCTTTAAAGGGATATGAAACCAAAATATTTTCTTTTGTGATTCAGACAGAGCATACAATTTAAAAAAAGTTTCCAATTGACTTCTATTATCAAATTTCCTTTGATCCCATGGTAATCTTTGTAAAAGAGATACCTGGGTTGGGGCTAGGGATGGGCGAATGTGGTTATATACAATTTCGGATGTTAGAACGAATATTATTGTAGAAATTCAATTTACATAATAGAATGTTGATAAGAACAAATATTCTTAAAAATTTGATTTTCGAATGTTATTTACAGTTTTCGAATGTCACATTCGAATTCGAATGTCACATTCGAATTCAAATGTCAAATTCAAATATTACATTTATAAAACACAATTATAGACTAGAAACACTATTTCAAATTCGAATGTCGCATTCAAATCGAATATCACATTCGAATCAAATATCACATTCGAATTTGAATATTACATTTAAAACACAGTATTAGAAAAGAAAACAGAATTTATGCTTACCTGATAAATTACTTTCTCCAACGGTGTGTCCGGTCCACGGCGTCATCCTTACTTGTGGGATATCTCTTCCCCAACAGGAAATGGCAAAGATTCCCAGCAAAGCTGGCCATATAGTCCCTCCTAGGCTCCGCCCACCCCAGTCATTCGACCGACGGACAGGAGGAAATATATAGGAGAAACCATATGGCACCGTGGTGACTGTAGTTAGAGAAAATAATTCATCAGACCTGATTAAAAAACCAGGGCGGGCCGTGGACCGGACACACCGTTGGAGAAAGTAATTTATCAGGTAAGCATAAATTCTGTTTTCTCCAACATTGGTGAGTCCGGTCCACGGCGTCATCCTTACTTGTGGGAACCAATACCAAAGCTTTAGGACACGGATGAAGGGAGGGAGCAAATCAGGTTACCTAAACGGAAGGCACCACGGCTTGCAAAACCTTTCTCCCAAAAATAGCCTCCGAAGAAGCAAAAGTATCAAATTTGGCAAAAGTGTGCAGTGAAGACCAAGTCGCTGCCTTACATATCTGGTCAACAGAAGCCTCGTTCTTGAAGGCCCATGTGGAAGCCACAGCCCTAGTAGAGTGAGCTGTGATTCTTTCAGGAGGCTGCCGTCCGGCAGTCTCATAAGCCAATCGGATGATGCTTTTAAGCCAAAAGGAAAGAGAGGTAGAAGTCGCTTTTTGACCTCTCCTTTTACCAGAATAGACAACAAACAAAGAAGATGTTTGTCTGAAATCTTTTGTAGCCTCTAAATAGAATTTTAGAGCACGGACTACGTCCAAATTGTGTAACAAATGTTCCTTCTTTGAAACTGGATTCGGACATAAAGAAGGTACAACTATCTCCTGGTTAATATTCTTGTTAGAAACAACCTTTGGAAGAAAACCAGGCTTAGTACGCAAAACCACCTTATCTGCATGGAACACCAGATAGGGCGGAGAACACTGCAGAGCAGATAACTCTGAAACTCTTCTAGCAAAAGAAATAGCAACCAAAAACAAAACTTTCCAAGATAGTAACTTAATATCTATGGAATGTAAAGGTTCAAACGGAACCCCTTGAAGAACTGAAAGAACTAGATTTAGACTCTAGGGAGGAGTCAAAGGTCTGTAAACAGGCTTGATCCTAACCAGAGCCTGAACAAATGCTTGAACATCTGGCACAGCTGCCAGTCTTTTGTGTAGTAAGACAGATAAAGCAGAGATCTGTCCCTTTAGAGAACTTGCAGATAATCCTTTCTCCAAACCTTCTTGTAGAAAGGAGAGAATCTTAGGAATTTTTATCTTATTCCATGGGAATCCCTTGGATTCACACCAACAGATATATCTTTTCCATATTTTATGGTAAATCTTTCTAGTTACCGGTTTTCTGGCCTGAACCAGAGTATCTATCACAGAATCTGAAAACCCACGCTTTGATAGAATCAAGCGTTCAATCTTCCAGCCGTCAGCTGGAGGGAGATCAGATTTGGATGTTCGAATGGACCCTGAACAAGAAGGTCCTGTCTCAAAGGTAGCTTCCATGGTGGAACCGATGACATATTCACCAGGTCTGCATACCAAGTCCTGCGTGGCCACACAGGAGCTATCAAGATCACTGAGGCCCTCTCCTGATTGATCCTGGCTACCAGCCTGGGAATGATAGGAAACGGTGGAAATACATAAGCTAGGTTGAAGGTCCAAGGTGCTACTAGTGCATCTACTAGAGTCGCCTTGGGATCCCTGGATCTGGACCCGTAGCAAGGAACCTTGAAGTTCTGGCGAGACGCCATCAGATCCATGTCTGGAATGCCCCATAATTGAGTTATTTGGGCAAAGACCTCCGGATGGAGTTCCCACTCCCCCGGATGGAATGTCTGACGACTCAGAAAATCCGCCTCCCAGTTTTCCACACCTGGGATGTGGATCGCAGACAGGTGGCAGGAGTGATCCTCCGCCCATTGAATTATTTTGGTCACTTCTTTCATCGCCAGGGAACTCCTTGTTCCCCCCTGATGATTGATATACGCAACGGTCGTCATGTTGTCTGATTGGAACCTTATGAATCTGGCCTTTGCTAGTTGAGGCCAAGCCCTGAGAGCATTGAATATCGCTCTCAGTTCTAGAATGTTTATCGGGAGAAGAGACTCTTCCCGAGACCATAGACCCTGAGCTTTCAGGGATTCCCAGACCGCGCCCCAGCCCACTAGACTGGCGTCGGTCGTGACAATGACCCACTCTGGTCTGCGGAAGCTTATTCCCTGGGACAGATGGTCCAGGGTCAGCCACCAACTGAGTGAATCTCTGGTCTTCTGATCTACTTGAATCATTGGAGACAAGTCTGTATAGTCCCCATTCCACTGTTTGAGCATGCACAGTTGTAATGGTCTTAGATGAATTCGTGCAAAAGGAACTATGTCCATTGCTGCAACCATCAACCCTACTACTTCCATGCACTGCGCTATGGAAGGACGTGGAACAGAATGAAGAACTTGACAAGTGCTTAGAAGTTTTGACTTTCTGACCTCTGTCAGAAAAATCCTCATTTCTAAGGAATCTATTATTGTTCCCAAGAAGGGAACTCTTGTTGACGGAGACAGAGAACTCTTTTCTATGTTCACCTTCCATCCGTGTGATCTGAGAAAGGCCAGAACGATGTCTGTATGAGCCTTTGCCTTTGATAGGGACGACGCTTGTATTAGAATGTCGTCCAAGTAAGGTACTACTGCAATTCCCCTCGGTCTTAGAACCGCTAGAAGGGAACCTAGTACCTTTGTGAAAATCCTTGGAGCAGTGGCTAACCCGAATGGGAGGGCTACAAACTGGTAATGTTTGTCCAGAAAGGCGAACCTTAGGAACTGATGATGTTCTTTGTGGATAGGAATATGTAGGTACGCATCCTTTAGATCCACGGTAGTCATAAATTGACCTTCCTGGATAGTGGGTAGAATCGTTCGAATGGTTTCCATCTTGAACGATGGTACCCTGAGAAATTTGTTTAGGATCTTCAAATCCAAAATTGGTCTGAAAGTTCCTTCTTTTTTGGGAACTACGAACAGATTGGAATAAAATCCCATTCCCTGTTCCTTTATTGGAACTGGGTGTATCACTCCCATCTTTAACAGGTCTTCTACACAATGTAAGAACGCCTGTCTCTTTATTTGGTTTGAGGATAAGTGAGATATGTGGAACCTTCCCCTTGGGGGTAGTTCCCTGAATTCCAGGAGATAACCCTGAGAAACTATTTCTAGCACCCAGGGATCCTGAACATCTCTTGCCCAAGCCTGAGCAAAGAGAGAGAGTCTGCCCCCTACTAGATCCGGTGCCGGATCGGGGGCTACTCCTTCATGCTGTTTTGTTAGCAGCAGCAGGCTTCTTGGCCTGCTTACCCTTGTTCCAGCCTTGCATCGGTTTCCAGGCTGGTTTGGGTTGTGAGGCATTACCCTCTTGCTTAGAGGATGCAGAATTAGAGGATGGTCCATTCCTGAAATTGCGAAAGGAACGAAAATTAGACTTATTCTTGGCCTTGAAAGGCCTATCTTGTGGAAGGGCGTGGCCCTTTCCCCCAGTGATGTCTGAAATAATCTCTTTCAATTCTGGTCCAAATAGAGTTTTACCTTTGAAAGGGATGTTAAGCAATTTTGTCTTGGATGACACATCTGCTGACCAAGACTTTAGCCAAAGCGCTCTGCGCGCCACGATAGCAAACCCTGAATTTTTCGCCGCTAATCTAGCTAATTGCAAAGCGGCATCTAAAATAAAAGAGTTAGCCAACTTAAGTGCGTGAACTCTGTCCATAACCTCCTCATATGGAGTCTCTCTACTAAGCGAGTTTTCTAGTTCCTCGAACCAGAACCACGCTGCTGTAGTGACAGGAACAATGCACGAAATGGGTTGTAGAAGGTAACCTTGCTGTACAAAAATCTTTTTAAGCAAACCCTCCAATTTTTTATCCATAGGATCTTTGAAAGCACAACTATCCTCGATAGGAATAGTAGTGCGTTTGTTTAGAGTAGAAACTGCCCCCTCGACCTTAGGGACTGTCTGCCATAAGTTCTTTCTGGGGTCGACCATAGGAAATAATTTCTTAAATATAGGGGGGGAACAAAAGGTATGCCGGGCTTATCCCACTCCTTATTCACTATGTCCGCCACCCGCTTGGGTATAGGAAAAGCGTTGGGGTGCACCGGAACCTCTAGGAACTTGTCCATCTAAAAACTTTTTTCAGCAGTTGAGGCCGGGTTTGAACTCACAAACTTTGGGTTAAGAGGCATTAGACTTAAGCACTATGCCACAACAACCCCATCAATATTTTGGGTGGGATACAAACCCGTGTCTATATATGTAAGGACCCTATGTTTAGTCCGATGAGCTATCTGGAAATAGCACCAAAAAACTCTTAACCATCTCCGTGGAGATGTTGCCTGTGCAACGGCAAAGAGAATGACTAGGGTGGGCGGAGCCTAGGAGGGACTATATGGCCAGCTTTGCTGGGACTCTTTGCCATTTCCTGTTGGGGAAGAGATATCCCACAAGTAAGGATGACGCCGTGGACCGGACACACCAATGTTGGAGAAATACTATTTCAAATTCGGATGTGACATTTATTAAACACAGTTGTAGACTAGAAATACTATTTCAAATTTGAATATTACATTTATTAAACACAGTTGTAGACTAGAAATACTATTTCGAATTTGAATGTCACATTCCAATTCGAATATTACATTTCGAAATTGAATGAATACATAGCTAAACATTCTATTATTCAAACAAATATTTTCAAATTTTATTAAAAAATTAGAAAACGAAAATTTGAAGATAGAATGTTAGAATGTTATATAAACATTCGAAATTTGACCCGAACGAACGAATGTATCAAAATTCATTTTAAATTTCGAATTTTTCGAAACATTCACCCATCCCTAGTAGGGGGCCTGACAAATTACAAATGGCAACAATAAAAATAGACACAGTTTACTCTTGTAATTACAAATGATCTATTGATTGCAGCACCATTTGTTAAATCAACATAACAATTGCATATCACTAGACTGAGTGATAATTTGATATTGTAAAATACATTAACGAAAGTAACAATGTGGAGTATCTATTTTTTTTTTACAAATTGTTAATCAGTTTATAATTATTATTTACGTTAAAACAGCTACACAAATAAATAGATAAATACATATAACGGTAAACATGATGTATTAGCAATGGGTTTGCTACAAAGGTTAATACATTTTAAGAAAAAAATAATAATCTTACAGCACATTTATTGAAGAGTTGTAAACATTTATGTGTTCTTGTATATATAATTAGTTTAAAGCAAATACAATATTATGTCCCTTGAACTTGCCATTTGTTAAAAGGACATAAAACAAGTTGGAATAGAGACAAAATATAATAAAATGTACTTTAATTACTTTACCTGCAAATTTAAACTGCAGTGCCTCATCATTAAAGGGACAGTCTAGTCAAAACTAAACTTTCAGTATTCAGATAGGGCATGCAATTTTAAACAACTTTCCAATTTACTTTTATCATCAAATTTGCTTTGTTCCCTTGGTGGAATCTTTGAAAAGCTAAACCTAGGTAGGCTCAAACTGATTTCTAAAACCGTTGAAAACCGCCTCTTAGCTCAGAGTATTTTGAAAGTGTTTCACCGTTAGACAGTACTAGTTCATGTGTGTCATAAAGATAACATTGTGCTCACTCCCGTGGGGTTATTTAGGAGTCTGCACTGATTGGCTAAACTGCATGTCTGTCAAAAGCACTGCGGTAAGGGGGCAGTCTGCAGAGGCTTACTACAAGGTAGTCACAGAGGTAATATGCGTATTAATATAACAGTGTTGGTTATGCAAAACTGGGGAATGAGTAATAAAAGGATTATCTATCTTTTTAAACAATACAAATTCTGGAGTAGACTGTTCCTTTAACCCTTTCTTTTAAGTTTCTGAAATCCCCCCCACAATTCCTTCTATGGCTTCATCTATATCCACCTTTGCTTTGGTAGAATACAAGACTTTAGCACTCATTATCTGCTGGAGCATGCCTAGAAGCCTATAAGCAGCTGTGAACTCAGTTGAAATACAATGCCTGTGTTTCTGATGCTAAACACTGATAAGGGAGGGGGTGGATCAGACTACTCAAGACAGCATGGCTATGTAACTAATTTTGCTTATTTTTGAAAATTATTTTCACATACTTGCCAGCAAATTTTAAACAATTGTTTAATGTAAACAATTTTTTTAAATTAGCTTTTTTTAGAATATGCACAGATATCAACATGTTTTATGGCACTTTAAGTTCCTCTGCCCCCCCCCTGCAGATGTAACCGCTTACGTTGATGCCTCACATGCGCAGTAGCTTCCTTCAAGACGTATATTTATATTTCTGTATGCTAAAGTAAGCTACCACACATGTTAGGCATCAACACAAGCAAGCCCTATAGTAAGTCAATATCGCTACATGTAGCGTCCTGTTGGTTGTAGTTAAAAAAACTTTGGGTATGGTGGCAGTTTGAGGAAATTTCCTAACAGCAAGTAAAAGCTACATTTAAAATAGAAACATGGAAATCGTATTTGCCTTTAATTATATATACAAAGCACATTAACATTTACTGGCCCATTAAAGGGACATTATACACTACATTTTTCTTTGCATAAACGTTTTGTAGATGTTCCATGTATATAGCCCATCTGGGAGTGTTTTTGTAACAATGTATAGTTTTGCTTATTTTTTTAAGAACATTGTGATGATTTTCAGACTCCTAACCAACCAGATGTATACACACGTTTACAAGCTACTGCTGGCTCCTGTTTATGCTGCCCTTTAATATGCATGGAATTGGGGAAGGGTAGAGTGTGTGCTCATCTTGTTTTTCCAGCCCCTTTCACTGGGTGTCCCAGTCTAACCTCAACAACAGTGCTAAATTGGGAGCTTCTAAGTAAGTTTTTAAAATGTTTTATACTGGATTTTTAGATCAGTATCTGTGCAAATTCTTCTTTATAATAGTGTCTATTACATGCAGTTATATGAATATTGGTGTATACTGTACCTTTAAACATGGCTAAGATGTACTGTCCATGAACAGGTTTGGTAACTCACAACTCATTTGCATGTTATAAAAGATATTTCACACAGGATGTTGCTATATCTCATTGATATCTACAATTTTGAAATACAAGCATTTATTTTGAGAGAGAGAGAGAGAGAGAGAGAGAGAGAGAGAGAGAGAGAGAGAGAGAGAGAGAGAGAGAGAGAGAGAGAGAGAGAGAGAGAGAGAGAGAGAGAGAGAGAGAGAGAGAGAGAGAGAGAGAGAGAGAGAGAGAGAGAGAGAGAGAGAGAGAGAGAGAGAGAGAGAGAGAGAGAGAGAGAGAGAGAGAGAGAGAGAGAGAGAGAGAGAGAGAGAGAGAGAGAGAGAGAGAGAGAGAGAGAGAGAGAGAGAGAGAGAGAGAGAGAGAGAGAGAGAGAGAGAGAGAGAGAGAGAGAGAGAGAGAGAGAGAGAGAGAGAGAGAGAGAGAGAGAGAGAGAGAGAGAGAGAGAGAGAGAGAGAGAGAGAGAGAGAGAGAGAGAGAGAGAGAGAGAGAGAGAGAGAGAGAGAGAGAGAGAGAGAGAGAGAGAGAGAGAGAGAGAGAGAGAGAGAGAGAGAGAGAGAGAGAGAGAGAGAGAGAGAGAGAGAGAGAGAGAGAGAGAGAGAGAGAGAGAGAGAGAGAGAGAGAGAGAGAGAGAGAGAGAGAGAGAGAGAGAGAGAGAGAGAGAGAGAGAGAGAGAGAGAGAGAGAGAGAGAGAGAGAGAGAGAGAGAGAGAGAGAGAGAGAGAGAGAGAGAGAGAGAGAGAGAGAGAGAGAGAGAGAGAGAGAGAGAGAGAGAGAGAGAGAGAGAGAGAGAGAGAGAGAGAGAGAGAGAGAGAGAGAGAGAGAGAGAGAGAGAGAGAGAGAGAGAGAGAGAGAGAGAGAGAGAGAGAGAGAGAGAGAGAGAGAGAGAGAGAGAGAGAGAGAGAGAGAGAGAGAGAGAGAGAGAGAGAGAGAGAGAGAGAGAGAGAGAGAGAGAGAGAGAGAGAGAGAGAGAGAGAGAGAGAGAGAGAGAGAGAGAGAGAGAGAGAGAGAGAGAGAGAGAGAGAGAGAGAGAGAGAGAGAGAGAGAGAGAGAGAGAGAGAGAGAGAGAGAGAGAGAGAGAGAGAGAGAGAGAGAGAGAGAGAGAGAGAGAGAGAGAGAGAGAGAGAGAGAGAGAGAGAGAGAGAGAGAGAGAGAGAGAGAGAGAGAGAGAGAGAGAGAGAGAGAGAGAGAGAGAGAGAGAGAGAGAGAGAGAGAGAGAGAGAGAGAGAGAGAGAGAGAGAGAGAGAGAGAGAGAGAGAGGAGAGAGAGAGAGAGAGAGAGATCGGATGAAAGAGATCGGATGAAAGAGATCGGATGAAAGAGATCGGATGAAAGAGATCGGATGAAAGAGATCGGATGAAAGAGATCGGATGAAAGAGATCGGATGAAAGAGATCGGATGAAAGAGATCGGATGAAAGAAAATCACTGCAGAGATATATGTATTTCATCTTCAAATGATTCCAAACTGAGCCAGCTCATGTAACTCCAGGTGGCTGAACGCTTCCCATGGACAAATTACTGTTATATCTGGAAATAAAATAATACAAAAATGTTACATATAGCACTTACCAATGGGTGCGATTGTAATCATATATTGCACAATTTGGTAAACACAGGAGGCTTGGCATAGGTAAAATAAATAACATTAAATTACGTCTTACAAATTGGTTACTTCAATTTTTTTTATTAACAACTAGTGTTAAAGCTCATGTAGGCGGGCCACCCGCCCCCTCCTGCGATGGGCCATCCACCTGCCTCCCTCTAACCCTCCCAGGCCATCAACGATCAGCAACACCGCTGCCCAATGCAGAAAGGGACCTCTGCAAGACTATTTCTGCACTGCCCTACATTTAGCAAGATTGCGGCAGAGGGCTTAATGACCAGTGCATTATTATTATTATCATTTATTTGTATAGCGCCGCCAAATTCCGTAGCGCTGGGTACAATGATATGGTTATACAATGACAAAGATTTGTGATACAATATAAAACATAACAGGACTAAACAAATCTAGCACAGGAGGAAGAAGGCCCTGCTCCGGAGAGTTCACAGTCAATAGGTTTAGGGTGCAGAGACATAAGGTTGGGGTAGCTTGTTACATCGGTTGTATTTGCAGCAGTGAGTCAGGCAGTTCATGTACATGTATTAGCTTGGTTCGGATGCAGGATGGAGGAGAGATGGTAAGCCTCCCTGAATAGGTGGGTTTTCAAGGATCGTCTGAAGCTACACAAGGTTGGAGACAGTCTGATGGAGCGGGGTAGAGAGTTCCAGAGGACAGGAGCAGCACGTGCAAAGTCTTGGAGGTGGGAGTGGGATGTAGAGATACCAGGAGTGTAGAGACGTAGGTCTGAGGTTGATCGAAGAGGACGGGATGGGGAGTATTTCACAATGAGAGAGGAAATATAGTTGGGAGTGAGACTGTTGAGTGCTTTGTAGGTTAGGGCTAATACTTTAAATTGTATTCTGGAGTGTATGGGGAGCCAGTGTAGAGACTGGCAGAGCGGAGCAGCTGATGTAGATCGTCGACTTAGGTGGAAGAGTAGATTGCAATAATCAATGCGTGACAGGATGAGGGAATGAATAAGTATTTTTGTAGTTTTTTGAGTAAGGAAGGGACGAATTCTGGAAATGTTGCGTAGGTGTGAACGGCAGGATTTGGTAAGCGTTTATATATGTGGGTTGAATGTGAGTTCTGAGTCTAGTGTGACCCCAAGGCAATGGACCTGGGGTGAGGTGTTGAGAATAGAGTCTCCAACCATCAGAGAAATGTCAGGTGTCGGGTGTCTCGAAGAGGGGGGGATAAGTAGCAGCTCAGTTTTGGACAGATTGAGTTGGAGGTAGTGTGAAGACATCCAAGAGAAAATTGCAGAGAGGCAGTCAGAAATCTGGTTGAGTAAAGAGGGAGAGATATCAGGAGAGGAAAGATAGATTTGGGTATCATCAGCATATAGGTGGTACTGGAATCCAAAGGAGGCTATAAGTTTTCCAAGGCAGGATGTATAAAGAGAGAAAAGCAAGGGACTCAAGACAGAGCCTTGCGGTACTCTAACTGAGAGAGGCATAGGATCACAAGATATGTTGTTAAAGGAAACTGAAAACGAGCGGTTTGAAAGATATGATGCAAACCAGGAGAGGGCTGTGTCTCGGATGCCAAATTAATGTAGTATTTTTAGGAGGAGAGGATGGTCAACTGTATCAAAAGCTGCGGACAGGTCAAGAAGAATTAGTAAGGAGTAATGGCCTTTTGCTTTAGCTGATAACAGGTCATTTGTTACTTTAGCAAGAGCGGTTTCTGTTGAGTGTTTAGGGCGGAAACCAGATTGTAGTGGATCAAGTAAAGAGTTAGTTGTGAGAAATTCAGTTAGCCGATTATAGACTAGTCGTTCCAATAATTTTGAAGCAAAGGGAAGTAAGGAGACCGGTCGATAGTTAGAAGGCGTGGAGGGGTCAAGCCAGGGCTTTTTTAGGATTGGTATGATTGACACATGCTTGAAAGTGTCAGGAAATGTGCCAGCAGTGAGAGATTGGTTAAAGAGATGAGTTAGGGTAGGGGTTAGTGAAGCAGAGAGGGAGGGAATAAGTCGTGAAGAATAGGGTCAAGTGGGCAGATTGTGAGATGAGCCGAGGATAGGAGTGCAGAGACTTCTTCCTCTTTTACAGGAGGGAAATAGCATAGATTTTTTTTAATAGAAGGGGTGGGTAGGATTGCTGGGTTTGCGTGGTGCGAGGTGCTGATCTCTTTTCTAATGGTGCCAATTTTATTTTTGAAGTGATCAGCAATAATTTGAGCAGTGAGGTTGGTAGTGGGTGGGGGGGCAGGCGGATGTAGAAGGGAGTTAAAGGTTGAGAACAGTTTTCTGGGGTTGGATGCGTGAGATGACACAAGGGAGGAGAAATAGGGGGGTAGTTATCAAGCCGTCAACCTCAAATACGCTGGAATTCCGCAGCGTATTTGTGGCGAGGCTGATTCGCGTTAGTTATCAAAGGCTAGAGACCGGCAAAAGTAGAATTTTGTGACGTAAACTTCGATCCGCCGGACTCAGTCCGACACAGATCGATTCTTACGTCACTCCAGATGTTCCGCACACAAGTACGGCACAATCTGACTACTTTTGCTAGTTATCAAAAAACTAGCAGGTACGCTCGGCACTTTTCCGGCCCAGCGTACCTGGTTTTCAATCCGCCACCCCTGGAAGCGGCGGATCCCATAGGAATCAATGGGAGTCTGACCATAGCGAAAGTACAAGTTCGCTGCTGCCAGACATCCCATTGATTTCTATGGGAGCTGTCTACACCTAACACCCTAACATGTACCCCGAGTCTAAACACCGCTAATCTGTCCCCCCTACACCGCCGCAACTAAATAAAATGATTAACCCCTAAACCGCCGCTCCCGGAGCCCACTGCAAGCTACTCTATACATATTAACCCCTAAACCGCCGCTCCCGGAGCCCACCGCAAGCTACTCTATACATATTAACCCCTAAACCGCCGCTCCCGGAGCCCACCGCAAGCTACTCTATACATATTAACCCCATAAACCGCCGCTCCCGGAGCCCACCGCAAGCTACTCTATACATATTAACCCCTAAACCGCCGCTCCCGGAGCCCACCGCAAGCTACTCTATACATATTAACCCCTAAACCGCCGCTCCCAGAGCCCACCGCCACCTACATGATACCTAGTAACCCCTTATCCTGCCCCCCCTATAATAAAGTTATTAACCCCTATCCTGCCGATCCCGCACCTCGCTGCAAATAAATAAATAGTTTAACCCCTAAACCGCCGCTCCCTGACCCTGCCGCAACCTATATTAAATTTATTAACCCCTAATCTGCCCCCCCTACACCATCGCCACCTATAATACATTTATTAACCCCTATCCTGCCCCCCACTACACCGCCGCCACTGTAATAAATTTATTAACCCCTAAACCTAAGTCTAACACTAACCCTAACACCCCCCTAACTTAAATATTAATTAAATAAATCTAAATCATATTTCTATTATGAACTAAATTAATCCTATTTAAAACTAAATACTTACCTTTAAAATAAACCCTAATATAGCTACAATATAAATAATAATTATATTGTAGCTATCTTAGGATTTATTTTTATTTTACAGGTACCTTTCAATTTATTTTAACTAGGTACAATAGCTATTAAATAGTTATTAACTATTTAATAGCTTACCCAGCTAAAATAAAGAGAAATTTACCTGTAAAATAAAAACTAACCTAAGTTACAATTACACCTAACACTACACTATACTTTAATAAATTATTCCTATTTAAAACTAAATACTTACCTGTAAAATAAACCCTAAGATAGCTACAATATAATTAATAATTACATTGTAGCTATCTTAGGATTTATATTTATTTTACAGGTAACTTTGTATTTATTTTAGCTAGTTAGAATAGTTATTAAATAGTTATTAACTATTTAATAACTACCTAGCTAAAAGAAATACAAAATTACCTGTAAAATAAATCCTAACCTAAGTTACAATTAAACCTAACACTACACTATCATTAAATAAATTAAATAAATTACCTACAAATAACTACAATTAAATACAATTACATAAACTAACTAAAGTACAAAAAATAAAAAAAGCTAAGTTACAAAAAATAAAAAAATAAGTTACAAACATTTAAAAAAATATTACAACAATTTTAAGCTACTTACACCTAATCTAAGCCCCCTAATAAAATAACAAACCCCCCCAAAATAAAAAAAATGCCCTACCCTATTCTACATTTAAAAAGTTCAAAGCTCTTTTACCTTACCAGCCCTTAAAAGGGCCTTTTGTCGGGGCATGCCCCAAAGAGTTCAGCTCTTTTGCCTGTAAAAGAAAAATACAACCCCATCCCCAACATTAAAACCCACCACCCACATACCCCTAATCTAACCCAAACCCCCCTTAAAATAACCTAACACTAGTCCCCTGAAGATCTTCCTACCTTGAGTCGTCTTCACTCAACCGAGCAGCGATGGAACCGAAGAGGACATCCGGAGCGGCAGAAGTGATCATCCAAGGGGCGCTGAAGAAATCTTCCATCCGATGAAGTGATCCTCCAAGCGGCGCTGAAGAAATCTTCCATCCGGTCGATGTCATCTTCGAAGAGGCGCTGAAGAAGTCTTCTATCCGGGCGAGGTCATCTTTGAAGCCGGGTCTTGAATCTTCATCCCGCCGACGCGGAACATCCTTCTTTCCCGACGGACTACCGACGAATGAAGGCTCCTTTAAGGGACGTCATCCAAGATGGCGTCCCTTCAATTCCGATTGGCTGATAGGATTCTATCAGCCAATCGGAATTAAGTTAGGAAAAATCTGATTGGCTGATTGAATCAGCCAATCAGATTCAAGTTCAATCCGATTGGCTGATCCAGTCAGCCAATCAGATTGAGCTCGCATTCTATTGGCTGTTCCGATCAGCCAATAGAATGCGAGCTCAATCTGATTGGCTGACTGGATCAGCCAATCGGATTGAACTTGAATCTGATTGGCTGATTCAATCAGCCAATCAGATTTTTCCTAACTTAATTCCGATTGGCTGATAGAATCCTATCAGCCAATCGGAATTGAAGGGACGCCATCTTGGATGACGTCCCTTAAAGGAGCCTTCATTCGTCGGTAGTCCGTCGGGAAAGAAGGATGTTCCGCGTCGGCGGGATGAAGATTCAAGACCCGGCTTCAAAGATGACCTCGCCCGGATAGAAGACTTCTTCAGCGCCTCTTCGAAGATGACATCGACCGGATGGAAGATTTCTTCAGCGCCGCTTGGAGGATCACTTCATCGGATGGAAGATTTCTTCAGCGCCCCTTGGATGATCACTTCTGCCGCTCCGGATGTCCTCTTCGGTTCCATCGCTGCTCGGTTGAGTGAAGACGACTCAAGGTAGGAAGATCTTCAGGGGACTAGTGTTAGGTTATTTTAAGGGGGGTTTGGGTTAGATTAGGGGTATGTGGGTGGTGGGTTTTAATGTTGGGGGGGTTGTATTTTTCTTTTACAGGCAAAAGAGCTGAACTCTTTGGGGCATGCCCCCACAAAAGGCCCTTTTAAGGGCTGGTAAGGTAAAAGAGCTTTGAACTTTTTTAATGTAGAATAGGGTAGGGCATTTTTTTATTTTGGGGGGGTTTGTTATTTTATTAGGGGGCTTAGATTAGGTGTAAGTAGCTTAAAATTGTTGTAATATTTTTTAAAATGTTTGTAACTTATTTTTTTTATTTTTTGTACTTTAGTTAGTTTATGTAATTGTATTTAATTGTAGTTATTTGTAGTTAATTTATTTAATTAATTTAATGATAGTGTAGTGTTAGGTTTAATTGTAACTTAGGTTAGGATTTATTTTACAGGTAATTTTGTATTTCTTTTAGCTAGGTAGTTATTAAATAGTTAATAACTATTTAATAACTATTCTAACTAGCTAAAATAAATACAAAGTTACCTGTAAAAAAAATATAAATCCTAAGATAGCTACAATGTAATTATTAATTATATTGTAGCTATCTTAGGGTTTATTTTACAGGTAAGTATTTAGTTTTAAATAGGAATAATTTATTAAAGTATAGTGTAGTGTTAGGTGTAATTGTAACTTAGGTTAGTTTTTATTTTACAGGTAAATTTCTCTTTATTTTAGATAGGTAAGCTATTAAATAGTTAATAACTATTTAATAGCTATTGTACCTAGTTAAAATAAATTGAAAGGTACCTGTAAAATAAAAATAAATCCTAAGATAGCTACAATATAATTATTATTTATATTGTAGCTATATTAGGGTTTATTTTAAAGGTAAGTATTTAGTTTTAAATAGGATTAACTTAGTTAATAATAGAAATATGATTTAGATTTATTTAATTAATATTTAAGTTAGGGGGGTGTTAGGGTTAGTGTTAGACTTCGGTTTAGGGGTTAATAATTTTATTACAGTGGGGGGCAGGATAGGGGTTAATAAATTTATTATAGGTGGCGACGGTGTAGGGGGGGCAGGATAGGGGTTAATAAATTTAATATAGGTTGCGGCGGGTTCAGGGAGCGGCGGTTTAGGGGTTAAACTATTTATTTATTTGCGGCGAGGTGCGGGATCAGCAGGATAGGGGTTAATAACTTTATTATAGAGGGCGACGGTATAGGGGGGCAGGATAGGGGTTACTAGGTATAATATAGGTGGCAGCGGTGTCCGGGAGCAGCGGTTTAGGGGTTAATACATTTATGAGACTTGCGGCGGGGTCTAGGAGCGGCGGTTTAGGGGTTAGTAACTTTATTTAGTTGTGGGTGGCTCCAGGGGCGCTGGTATAGGGGGTAGAACAGTGTAGTTTAGTGTGGGTGCTTAGTGACTGGCTAGCAAGAAAGCTGTCAAACAGCCGAAGAGCAGCGAGATCGGATGAGTGCTAACTCTCACAGTCCGCTGCTCATCGCCCCGCAGCTTTTTGACAGCTTTACTTGATAACTTAGGCAAATTTTTTAAGGTCCGCTGCGGCGATGTGAGGCGAGCTTAGACGGGCGTATTGGGCCGGCAAAGGCAGGAAAAGTAGACACGTTGATAACTACCCCCCCATAGACTTGTTTTGCCAGGCTGAGCACAGAGTTGTAGGACTTAAGGGTGACTTTATAATGTTGGAAATTAGCAAAGGTGCGTGATTTCCTCCACTGCCGTTCAGCGGCCCGTGAGCATCGCTGAAGATATCTGGTCTGTTTAGTGAGCCACGGTTGCCGTCGAGTGATTGATGTACGTCGAAGAGTGGAGGGTGCAGTTTTGTCAAGTGTTGATTTTAGTGCCTAATTATACTGTAGACTCACGAGGTTTGGACAAGAGAGGGATGAAATGTCAGAGAGCAGAGGACTCAGTTGAGTGGAAAAGTCTGTGAGATCCAAGTCATTTCAATTCCTGTGAGGTAGCAGTTTTTTGAGGTCTTGCAAAGATGTAGCAGGTAGAGTGAGAGAGAAAGTGCATCCTCACACATTGGCCGAATTATCAAAGTGCGAGCCGACATGATCGGCTGTAGCGATCATGACCGCAGCACATCGATAATTGCCGACAGCATAGGCTGTCAAAATATATAATTTCAAAAGAAATGTTTGTGTAATGCCATCCCCTGCAGATTCGCTGCTTCTTAACTCCTGTTTCCGGCGAGCTTGAAGGCTTGCGGGGAAACAGATGCATTGGGGTGATTGACGGCTTGATTAATCAGCCCCACAGTCTCTACTGCGTATCGCCGCTAGTCATTAAGGGGTTAAGGCCAAGTATGTTTGTCTTGCGCACTCTCTACTGCACATGACAGCATCGGACAAACATACCTGGCCTTTAATTAGAAAAGATTATAGGAGTGCGATCCTAATCTTACACTTGTAATATATACATATTATAAAAATATATATTTTAAAATAAAAGAACATTTTCTTCTATGTAAAGTATTCATAACTTTCTTTTGGGTTTAGCGCAGTTGGTCTAATGTGGTGTCAAGTTCGTTTTTTTTTTTTATGGAAGTCCACAGCGAGAAGTAAGTGCGCTCGGAGTATCTGAAGTTGTAAAGATAGCGTACATCTGACTTTTGTTCTTGCACTCATTTTTTACTTATAACTTGTAATACACAAGCGAAAAAATGTATTTAGAGCGCCACTTGTTATGTAGACCTTTATTGGTTATTAACGTAGTTAAAAAAAGTTAAAATTAAAAAGTGGAGATATTGCAAATACATAGATAATTTTAATTTAAGCTTCATCAACTGGAAAGCTAGGATCATATACACACTTTTTGTTATGTCAAGTTAGTTTTGTTTTTACTGGCATCCTTTTGTGATTGTCCTTGACTTTCATCATCAGGTCAGGCTAGCCAATGTTGTTGGTGGTTTTGCAAGATAATGTAGCTAAAAAGGGAAGCTTGTGATTTAGTTTATTAGAAAAAAAGCATGTGTGGTATTTAATTGACTAAGCCCAGTCACATTGACACTCTGGGGCCCATTAATCAAGCTTCGAACGGAGCTTGTGGGCCCCTGTTTCTGGCGAGTCTTCTAAAGACCGCTGCTCCAGACCGCTGCTCCATAACCTGTCCGCTTGCTCTGAGCAGGCAGTCAGACATCGCCGCAATTCAACCCGATCGAGTACGATCAGGTTGATTGACAGCTCCCCATTGGCCGCGAGTCTGCAGGGGCGGCGTTGCACCATCAGCTCTTGTGAGCTGCTGGTGCAATGCTGAATATGGAGAGCGTATTGCTCTCCGTATTCAGCGAGGTCTGGCGGACCTGATCCGCACTGTCGGATCAGGTCCGCCAGACTTTGTTAAATATCCCCCTCTAAGTCTACAGGTGATTATTGTACCAGTTTTGGGCACATAATCCTTTACCTTTAAGAATATGGAACTATAATGTGTGAGGTGTGTGCCATGGGGACTGGATTTAAAAGAGGGAAAATCATTCAGGTGACCGCTGTCTTGACCACTACTGATGCAGCAAAGTGTTTCCCTTGAACAATCTCCCACACAACATTCTAAGCCATCTATATTGAGAAACTCTGGTAACAGTTATAAGATTTACTTCCATACTTTCCAATATTTCTTGTGGGCTGTCCTTGAAGAGGGAGATTATAAAGCTTGTTAGATGTGGCACACTGACATTTTGTAGTTTGGGCCATGTCAGGAGGTCATAAGTAGGGTTGCCAGCCAGTCATGTGTGTGTCTGGCCTAGCCATGGGCATAGCTCATAAGTGCCTTAAAACCGTGACAACGGTTGCGGCCGGCAAGACTGGCCACCTCATTACTGAAAGTGAGCTCCTGCTAATGATACTTTGGGGTGTAAAACATTGCTCTGTATGTGTTACTGGCTGCCAAAAATGTGTGTTGATGGCATCAAGGAGGATACAGTCACTGCTCAGTTGCAAAAAATGTAGATAGCAAGGTCAAGCTAGAGCTTTGTGGTGGGACCATTGGGAGACCACCCCACCTACCACATGTGTCACCTGCAGATCAGCCAGTATTTTTATGGAGGGCCGCTGACAACACTAGAGTTTGTGCAGTAACTCTCCTTTAGATACCTGCAGTGTAACCAAGGTTCCAAAATGGCCGCGACCATAATGAAAGAGCGGTGCAAAAAAGGTACTTGGTGTTAGTGTCCATTCAAATAATCAAACATAGGATACCAGGATAAATGCAAGTATAAGTCCTACCTGTGCCTAGTCCATCCATTCCAGGAATGTCATCACCAAAACTAAACAAAGAGAGGAAGAAACAAAAATAAATAAGGCACATACTAAGCAAATGACAATAAAATAAACAGTGCATTTTACTCAGAGAGTCAGAAGTGACTTGTCTGACACACATTGTCTGACCCGTATTTAAAGACCGCTGCTCCATAACCTGTCCGCCTGCTCTGAGACAGAAATTTACAGAAATCAATTTGATTGAATACGATCAGGTTGATTGACATCCCCTTGGCCGCAAATCTGCAGGGGGCGGTATTGCGCTAGCAATTCAAAAGAACTGCTGGTGCAATGATAAATGCCAAGAGAGCGTGTGCTGTTGGCATTTATCGATTAGCAGCGGACATGATCCGCAATATCGGATCATGTCCGCTCGCACCATCATAAATAGGCCCCATAGTCAACCTGTGACACAACAGGAGTCATCAGCATTTAGAGAAATCATGTGAAATGTCTGGGGCTTTTTTTGAACATTACATTGCATTGTATGTGTCTCTTCTTCATATCTATAACCCTGTATAGCTAGATAAACAGTTCTCAATATATAATGTGCCTACCTAAACCTAGTCACATTGCAGCAGGGGTGGAACTACCATGATACAGCAGGTGCAGTGACAAATGGGCCCAAGTGCTAGGGCCCATAGCAGCCAGTCTATACATAAGTGTGTGCCTATGTGGTCATTATCTGTGTATAGATACTGCTCATCATTATACTGTGCAGCACACTCATCAGTGTATAGATACTCACATCATTATATTGCACAGCATACTCATCAGTATAGATACTCACATCATTATACTGTGCAGCATACTTATCAGTGTATAAATACTCACATCATTTTACAGCACAGCATACTCATCAGTGTATAGATATTCACATCATTATACAGCACAGCATACTCATCAGTGTATACATACTCACATCATTATATTGTGCAGCATACTCATCAGTGTATAAATACTCACATCATTATACAGCACAGCATACTCATCAGTGTATAGATAATCACATCATTATACAGTGCAGCATACTCATCAGTGTATAGACACTCACATCATTATACAGTGCAGCATACTCATCAGTGTATAGATAATCACATCATTATACTGTAGAGCATACTCATCATTGTATAGATACTCACATCATTATACTTACTGTGCAGCACACTCATCAGTGTATAGATACTCAAATCATTATACTGTGCAGCATACTCATCAGTGTATACATACTCACATCATTATACTGTGCAGCACACTCTTCAGTGTATAGATACTCATATCATTATACTGTGCAGCATACTCATCAGTGTATACATACTCACATCATTATACTGTGCAGCACACTAATCAGTGTATAGATACTCACATCATTATACAGCACAGCATACTCATCAGTGTATAAATACTCACATGATTATACTGTGCAGCATACTCATCAGTGTATACATACTCACATCATTATACTGTGCAGTGTACTCATCAGTGTATGGATACTCACATCATTATACTGTGCAGCATACATCAATATACAGTGCAGCATACTCATCAGTGTATACATACTCACATCATTATATTGTGCAGCATACTCATCAGTGTATAGATACTCATATCATTATACTGTGCAGCATACTCATCAGTGTATACATACTTATATCATTATACTCTGCAGCATACTCATCAGTGTATAAATACTCACATCATTATACTGTGCAGCATAATCATCAGTGTATAGATACTCACATCATTATACTGTGCAGTGTACTCATCAGTGTATGGATACTCACATCATTATACTGTGCAGCATACATCAATATACAGTGCAGCATACTCATCAGTGTATACATACTCACATCATTATACTGTGCAGCACACTAATCAGTGTATAGATACTCACATCATTATACAGCACAGCATACTCATCAGTGTATAGATACTCACATCATTATACAGTGCAGCATACTCATCAGTGTATAGATACTCACATCATTATACAGCACAGCATACTCATCAGTGTATAGATACTCACATCATTATACTGTGCAGCACACTCATCAGTGTATAGATACTCAAATCATTATACTGTGCAGCATACTCATCAGTGTATACATACTCACATCATTATACTGTGCAGCACACTCATCAGTGTATAGATACTCATATCATTATACTGTGCAGCATACTCATCAGTGTATACATACTCACATCATTATACTGTGCAGCACACTAATCAGTGTATAGATACTCACATCATTAAACAGCACAGCATACTCATCAGTGTATAAATACTCACATGATTATACTGTGCAGCATACTCATCAGTGTATACATACTCACATCATTATACTGTGCAGTGTACTCATCAGTGTATGGATACTCACATCATTATACTGTGCAGAATACTCATCAGTGTATAGAAATTCACATCATTATACTGTGCAGCATACTCATCGGTGTATAGATACTCACATCATTATACCATGCAGCATACTCATCAGTATATAAATACTCACATCAATATACTGTGCAGCATACTCATCAGTGTATACATACTCATATCATTATACTGTGCAGCATATTTATCAGTGTATAAATACTCACATCATTATACTGCCAGCATAATCATCAGTGTATAGATACTCACATCATTATACTCTGCAGCATACTCATCAGTGTATAAATACTCACATCATTATACTGTGCAGCATAATCATCAGTGTATACATACTTACATCATTATACTGCGTAGCATACTCATCAGTATATAGATGCTCACATTATTATACAGCACAGCATACTTATCAGTGTAAAGATATTCACATCATCATACTGTGCAGCATACTCATCAGTGTATAAATACTCACATCAATATACTGTGCAGCATACTCATCAGTGTATAAATACTCACATCATTATACTGTGCAGCATAATCATCAGTGTATAGATACTCACATCATTATACTCTGCAGCATAATCATCAGTGTATAGATACTCACATAATTATACTGGGCAGCATACTTATCAGTGTATAAATACTCACATCATTATACTGTGCAGCATAATCATCAGTGTATAAATACTCACATCATTATATTGTGCAGCATAATCATCAGTGTATACATACTCACATTATTATACAGTGCAGCATACTTATCAGTGTATACATACTCACCTCATTATACTGTGCAGCATAATCATCAGTGTATAGATACTCACATCATAATACTGTGCAGCATACTCATCAGTGTATAAATACTCACATCATTATACAATGCAGCATACTCATCAGTGTATACATACTCACATCATTATACAGTGCAGCATACTCATCAGTGTATAGATACTCACATCATTATACTGCACAGCATACTCATCAGTGTATAGAAACTCACATCATTATACTGCGCAGCATACTCATCAGTGTATACATACTCACATCTTTATACTGTGCAGCATACTTATCAGTGCATAAATACTCACATCATTATACTGTGCAGCATAATCATCAGTGTATAGATACTCACATCATTATACTGTGCAGCATACTTATCAGTGTATAAATATTCACTTCATTATACTGTGCAGCATAATCATCAGTGTATAGATACTCACATCATTATACTGTGCAGCATACTCATCAGTGTATAAATACTCACATCATTATACAATGCAGCATACTCATCAGTGTATACATACTCACATCATTATACAGTGCAGCATACTCATCAGTGTATAGATACTCACATCATTATACTGCACAGCATACTCATCAGTGTATAAATACTCACATCATTATACTGTGCAGCATACTCATCAGTGTATACAAACTTACATCATTATACTGTGCAGCATACTTATCAGTGTATAAATACTTACATCATTATACTGTTCAGAATACTTATCAGTGTATACATACATCATTATACTGTGCAGCATACTCATCAGTGAATAGATACTCACATCATTAAACTGTGCAGCATACTCATCAGTGTATAGATACTCACATCATTATACTGTGTAGCATACTCATCAGTGTATAGATACTCACATCATTATACTGTGTAGCATACTCATCAGTGTATAAATACTCACATCATTATACTGTGCAGCATACTCATCAGTGTATAAATACTAACATCATTAAACTGTGCAGCATACTCATCAGTTTATAGATACTCACATCATTATACCGTGCAGCATACTCATCAGTGTATAAATACTCACATCATTATACTGTGCGGCATACTCATCAGTGTATAAATAATTACATCATTAAACTGTGCAGCATACTCATCAGTTTATAGATACTCACATCATTATACCGTGCAGCATACACATCAGTGTATAAATACTCACATCATTATACAGTGCAGCATACTCATCAGTGTATACATACTCACATCATTATACTGTGCAGCATACTCATCAGTGTATAGATACTCACATCATTATACTGTGCAGCATACTCATCAGTGTATAGATACTCACATCATTATACTGTGCAGCATACTCATCAGTATATAGATACTCACATCCTTATACAGCACAGCATACTCATCAGTGTATAAATACTCGCATCATTATACTGCGTAGCATACTCATCAGTATATAGATGCTCACATTATTATACAGCACAGCATACTTATCAGTGTAAAGATATTCACATCATCATACTGTGCAGCATACTCATCAGTGTATAAATACTCACATCAATATACTGTGCAGCATACTCATCAGTGTATAAATACTCACATCATTATACTGTGCAGCATACTCATCAGTGTATACATACTCACATCATTATACAGAGCAGCATACTCATCAGTGTATAAATACTCACATCATTATACTGTGCAGCATACTCATCAGTGCATACATACTAACATCATTATACTGTGCAGCATAATCATCAGTGTATAGATACTCACATCATTTTACTGGGCAGCATACTTCTCAGTGTATAAATACTTACATCATTATACTGTGCAGCATAATCATCAGTATATAAATACTCACATCATTATACTGTGCAGCATAATCATCAGTGTATACATACTCACATCATTATACTGTGCAGCATACTTATCAGTGTATAAATACTCACATCATTATACTGTGCAGCATAATCATCAGTGTATAGATACTAACATCATTATACTGTGCAGCATAATCATCAGTGTATAGATACTCACATCATTATACAGGGCAGCATACTCATCATTGTATGCTTACTCACATCATTATACAATGCAGCGTACTCATCAGTGTATGAATACTCACATCATTATACAATGCAGCATACTCATCAGTGTATACATACTCACATTATTATACAGTGCAGCATACTCATCAGTGTATAGATACTCACATCATTATACTGCGCAGCATACTCATCAGTGTAAATACTCTCATCAGTTTATAGATACTCACATCATTATACCGTGCAGCATACTCATCAGTGTATAAATACTCACATCATTATACTGTGCAGCATACTCATCAGTGTATAAATACTTACATCATTAAACTGTGCAGCATACTCATCAGTTTATATATACTCACATCATTATACCATGCAGCATACTCATCAGTGTATACATACTCACATCATTATACTGTGCAGCATACTCATCAGTGTATAGATACTCACATCAATATACTGTGCAGCATACTCATCAGTTTATAGATACTCACATCATTATACTGTGCAGCATACTCATCAGTATATACATACTCACATCATTATACAGTGCAGCATACTCATCAGTGTATAGATACTCACATCATTATACTGTGCAACATTCTTATCAGTGTATAAATACTCACATCATTATACTGTGCAGCATACTCATCAGTGTATAAATACTTACATCATTAAACTGTGCAGCATACTCATCAGTTTATAGATACTCACATCATTATACCGTGCAGCATACTCATCAGTGTATAAATACTCACATCATTATACTGTGCGGCATACTCATCAGTGTATAGATACTCACATCATTATGCTGTGCAGCATAATCATCAGTGTATTGATACTCACATCATTATACTGCACAGCATACTCATCAGTGTATAGATACTCACATCATTATACAGTGCAGCACAATCATCAGTGTATTGATACTCACATCATTATACTGCACAGCATACTCATCAGTGTATAAATACTCACATCATTATACAGTGCAGCATACTCATCAGTGTATACATAAACACATCATTATACTGCACAGCATACTCATCAGTGTATAGATAGTCACATCATTATACAGTGCAGCATACTCATCAGGGTATAAATTCTCACATAATTATGCTGTGCAGCACACTCATCAGTGCATACATACTCACATCATTATACTGCACAGCATGCTCATCAGTGTATAGATACTCACATCATTATTCAGCACAGCATACTCATCAGTGTATAAATACTCACATCATTATACAGTGCAGCATACTCATCAGTGTATACATACTCACATCATTATACTGCACAGTATACTCATCAGTGTATACATACTCACATCATTATACTGCACAGTATACTCATCAGTGTATACATACTCACATCATTATACAGCACAGCATACTCATCAGTGTATACATACTCACATCATTATACAGCACAGCATACTCATCAGTGTATACATACTCACATCATTTTACTGCACCGCATACTCATCAGTGTATAAATACTCACATCATTATACTGTGTAGCATACTCATCAGTGTATACATACTCACATCATTATACTGTGCAGCATACTCATCATTGTATAGATACTCATATAATTTTTGTCAGGGTGCCAGGAATCAGATTGAGACGAGAAGTGCAAAAATAATCACACCTTTATTCATAGCAAAAAAATAATAAATAATCCACAAGTCAAATAAGCCAGGAGTCAAAACCAGAGCTGGTAGTCAGACGAGCCGAGTCAGGAGCCAAAGCAAATAGTCAGATGAGCTGGATTCAGAAACACAGAAAACAGCAGAGTCAGGAAGAAGCCAGGGATCAGGAACCAGGAAGGACTTCAGGCAGCCTGGTAATACCCAGGAACTCTCACAAACAGGTCTGAGACAATGCAAAGGCAAAGCATACTGAACAGAGGCCCTTTAAATAATAAGTGATGACATCACAATACTGAGACTGCATCCTGTCTCACATGGATGATGCACACCAGTCTGGCAATAAAAGGAAGTGTAGGAAATGAGCAGCATCCCCCACAATGCACCAAAGTCAGGAGGAGAGGTGAGTAAAATGGCTGCCAGCAGCACATGGCAAACAACAGGGAAAAAACCCTGACAATTATACAGTGCAGCATACTCATCGTGTATACATACTCGCATCATTATACAGCACAGCATAATCAATAGTGCATAAATACTCACATCATTATACTGTGCAGCATAATCATCAGTGTATAGATACTAACATCATTACACAATGCAGCATACTCTTCAGTGTATACATACTCACATCATTATACAGGACAGCATACTCATCAGTGTATAAATACTCACATCATTATACTGTGCAGCATACTCATCAGTGTATAGATACTCACATCATTATACTGTGCAGCATACTCATCAGTGTATTGATACTCACATCATTATACTGCACAGCATACTCATCAGTGTATAGATACTCACATCATTATACTTTGCAGCATAATCATCAGTGTATAAATACTCACATCATTATACTGTGCAGGATACTCATCAGTGTGTAAATACTTATATCATTATACTGTGCAGCATACTCATCAGTGTATAGATACTCACATCATTATACTGCGCAGCATACTCATCAGTATATAGATGCTCACATCATTATATTGTGCAGCATACTCATCAGTGTATACATACATCATTATACTGTGCAGCATACTCATCAGTGTATACATACTCACAACATTATAATGCACAGCATACTCATCAGTGTATAGATACTCACATCATTATACAGCACAGCATACTCATCAGTGTATAGATACTCACATCAATATACTGTGCAGCATAATCATCAGTGTATAGATACTCACATCATTATACAGTGCAGCATACTCATCAGTGTATAAATACTCAGATCATTATACTGTGCAGCATATTTTTCAGTGTATAAATGCTCACATCATTATACAGTGCAGCATACTCATCAGTGTATAGATACTCACATCATTATACAGTGCAGCATACTCATCAGTGTATTGATACTCACATCATTATACTGCACAGCATACTCATCAGTGTATAGATACTCACATCATTATACTTTGCAGCATAATCATCAGTGTATAAATACTCACATCATTATACTGTGCAGGATACTCATCAGTGTGTAAATACTTATATCATTATACTGTGCAGCATACTCATCAGTTTATAGATACACACATCAATATACTGTGCAGCATACTCATCAGTGTATAGATACATCATTATACAGTGCAGCATACTCATCAGTGTATAGATACTCACATCATTATACTGTGCAGCATACTCATCAGTGTATACATACTCACATCATTATACTGCGCAGCATACTCATCAGTATATAGATGCTCACATCATTATATTGTGCAGCATACTCATCAGTGTATACATACATCATTATACTGTGAAGCATACTCATCAGTGTATACATACTCACAACATTATACTGCACAGCATACTCATCAGTGTATAGATACTCACATCATTATACAGCACAGCATACTCATCAGTGTATAGATACTCACATCAATATACTGTGCAGCATAATCATCAGTGTATAGATACTCACATCATTATACAGTGCAGCATACTCATCAGTGTATAAATACTCACATCATTATACTGTGCAGCATATTTTTCAGTGTATAAATGCTCACATCATTATACAGTGCAGCATACTCATCAGTGTATAGATACTCACATCATTATACTGTGCAGCATAATCATCAGTGTATAGATACTTACATCATTATACAGTGCAGCATACTCATCAGTGTATTGATACTCACATCATTATACTGCACAGCATACTCATCAGTGTATAGATACTCACATCATTATACTTTGCAGCATAATCATCGTTGTATAAATACTCACATCATTATACAGTGCAGCATACTCATCAGTGTATACATACTCACATCATTATACTGCACAGCATACTCATCAGTGTATAGATACTCACATCATTATACAGTGCAGCATACTCATCAGGGTATAAATTCTCACATAATTATGCTGTGCAGCACACTCATCAGTGCATACATACTCACATCATTATACTGCACAGCATGCTCATCAGTGTATAGATACTCACATCATTATTCAGCACAGCATACTCATCAGTGTATAAATACTCACATAATTATACTGTGCAGCAAAATCATCAGTGTATAAATACTCACATCATTATACAGTGCAGCATACTCATCAGTGTATACATACTCACATCATTATACAGCACAGCATACACCTCAGTGTATACATACTCACATCATTATACAGCACAGCATAGTCATCAGTGTATACATACTCACATCATTTTACTGCACAGCATACTCAATAGTGCATAAATACTCACATCATGATACTGTGCAGCATAATCATCAGTGTATAGATACTAACATCATTATACAATGCAGCATACTCTTCAGTGTATACATACTCACATCATTATACAGCACAGCATACTCATCAGTGTATAAATACTCACATCATTATACTGTGCAGCATACTCATCAGTGTATAGATACTCACATCATTATACTGTGCAGCATACTCATCAGTGTATAAATACTCACATCATTTTACTGTGCAGCATACTCATCAGTGTATAGATACTCACATCATTTGTGCAGCATCATCATCAGTGTATAGATACTCACATCATTTGTGCAGCATACTCATCAGTGTATAGATACTCACATCATTATACTGTGCAGCATACTCATCAGTGTATAGATAATCACATCATTATACTGTGCAGCATACTCATCAGTATATAAATACTCGCATCATACTGTGCAGCATACTCATCAATGTATAAATACTCACATCGTTATACTGTGCAGCATACTCATCAGTGTATAAATACTCACATCATTTTACTGTGCAGCATACTTATCAGTGTATAGATAATCACATCATTTGTGCAGCATCATCATCAGTGTATAGATACTCACATCATTTGTGCAGCATACTCATCAGTGTATAGATACTCTCATCATTATACTGTGCAGCATACTCATCAGTGTATAGATAATCACATCATTATACTGTGCAGCAAACTCATCAGTGTATAGATACTCACATCATTATACTGTGCAGCATACGCATCAGTGTATACATACTTACATCATTATACTGTGCAGCATACTTATCGGTGTATAAATACTCACATCATTATTCTGTGCAGCAAACTCATCAGTGTATACATACTCACATCATTATACTGTGCAGCATACTCATCAGTGTATAGATACTCACATCATTATACTGTGCAGCATACTCATCAGTGTATAGATACTCACATCATTATACTGTGCAGCATACTCATCAGTGTATAGATACTCACATCATTATACTGTGCAGCATACTCATCAGTGTATACATACTCACATCATTATACTGTGCAACATACTTATCAGTGTCTAAATACTCACATCATAATACTGTGCAGGATACTCATCAGTGTATAAATACTTATATCATTATACTGTGCAGCATACTCATCAGTTTATAGATACACACATCAATATACTGTGCAGCATACTCATCAGTGTATAGATACATCATTATACAGTGCAGCATACTCATCAGTGTATAGATACTCACATCATTATACTGCGCAGCATACTCATCAGTATATAGATGCTCACATCATTATATTGTGCAGCATACTCATCAGTGTATACATACATCATTATACTGTGCAGCATACTCATCAGTGTATACATACTCACAACATTATAATGCACAGCATACTCATCAGTGTATAGATACTCACATCATTATACAGCACAGCATACTCATCAGTGTATAGATACTCACATCAATATACTGTGCAGCATAATCATCAGTGTATAGATACTCACATCATTATACAGTGCAGCATACTCATCAGTGTATAAATACTCAGATCATTATACTGTGCAGCATATTTTTCAGTGTATAAATGCTCACATCATTATACAGTGCAGCATACTCATCAGTGTATAGATACTCACATCATTATACAGTGCAGCATACTCATCAGTGTATTGATACTCACATCATTATACTGCACAGCATACTCATCAGTGTATAGATACTCACATCATTATACTTTGCAGCATAATCATCAGTGTCTAAATACTCACATCATTATACAGTGCAGCATAGTCATCAGTGTATACATACTCACATCATTATACTGCACAGCATACTCATCAGTGTATAGATACTCACATCATTATACAGTGCAGCATACTCATCAGGGTATAAATTCTCACATAATTATGCTGTGCAGCACACTCATCAGTGCATACATACTCACATCATTATATTGCACAGCATACTCATCAGTGTATAGATACTCACTTCATTATTCAGCACAGCATACTCATCAGTGTATAAATACTCACATAATTATACTGTGCAGCAAAATCATCAGTGTATAAATACTCACATCATTATACAGTGCAGCATACTCATCAGTGTATACATACTCACATCATTATACTGCACAGTATACTCAAGCATAACTCATCAGTGTATAGATACTCACATCATTATACTGTGCAGCATAATCATCAGTGTATAGATACTTACATCATTATACAGTGCAGCATACTCATCAGTGTATTGATACTCACATCATTATACTGCACAGCATACTCATCAGTGTATAGATACTCACATCATTATACTTTGCAGCATAATCATCGTTGTATAAATACTCACATCATTATACAGTGCAGCATACTCATCAGTGTATACATACTCACATCATTATACTGCACAGCATACTCATCAGTGTATAGATACTCACATCATTATACAGTGCAGCATACTCATCAGGGTATAAATTCTCACATAATTATGCTGTGCAGCACACTCATCAGTGCATACATACTCACATCATTATACTGCACAGCATGCTCATCAGTGTATAGATACTCACATCATTATTCAGCACAGCATACTCATCAGTGTATAAATACTCACATAATTATACTGTGCAGCAAAATCATCAGTGTATAAATACTCACATCATTATACAGTGCAGCATACTCATCAGTGTATACATACTCACATCATTATACAGCACAGCATACACCTCAGTGTATACATACTCACATCATTATACAGCACAGCATAGTCATCAGTGTATACATACTCACATCATTTTACTGCACAGCATACTCAATAGTGCATAAATACTCACATCATGATACTGTGCAGCATAATCATCAGTGTATAGATACTAACATCATTATACAATGCAGCATACTCTTCAGTGTATACATACTCACATCATTATACAGCACAGCATACTCATCAGTGTATAAATACTCACATCATTATACTGTGCAGCATACTCATCAGTGTATAGATACTCACATCATTATACTGTGCAGCATACTCATCAGTGTATAAATACTCACATCATTTTACTGTGCAGCATACTCATCAGTGTATAGATACTCACATCATTTGTGCAGCATCATCATCAGTGTATAGATACTCACATCATTTGTGCAGCATACTCATCAGTGTATAGATACTCACATCATTATACTGTGCAGCATACTCATCAGTGTATAGATAATCACATCATTATACTGTGCAGCATACTCATCAGTATATAAATACTCGCATCATACTGTGCAGCATACTCATCAATGTATAAATACTCACATCGTTATACTGTGCAGCATACTCATCAGTGTATAAATACTCACATCATTTTACTGTGCAGCATACTTATCAGTGTATAGATAATCACATCATTTGTGCAGCATCATCATCAGTGTATAGATACTCACATCATTTGTGCAGCATACTCATCAGTGTATAGATACTCTCATCATTATACTGTGCAGCATACTCATCAGTGTATAGATAATCACATCATTATACTGTGCAGCAAACTCATCAGTGTATAGATACTCACATCATTATACTGTGCAGCATACGCATCAGTGTATACATACTTACATCATTATACTGTGCAGCATACTTATCGGTGTATAAATACTCACATCATTATTCTGTGCAGCAAACTCATCAGTGTATACATACTCACATCATTATACTGTGCAGCATACTCATCAGTGTATAGATACTCACATCATTATACTGTGCAGCATACTCATCAGTGTATAGATACTCACATCATTATACTGTGCAGCATACTCATCAGTGTATAGATACTCACATCATTATACTGTGCAGCATACTCATCAGTGTATACATACTCACATCATTATACTGTGCAACATACTTATCAGTGTCTAAATACTCACATCATAATACTGTGCAGGATACTCATCAGTGTATAAATACTTATATCATTATACTGTGCAGCATACTCATCAGTTTATAGATACACACATCAATATACTGTGCAGCATACTCATCAGTGTATAGATACATCATTATACAGTGCAGCATACTCATCAGTGTATAGATACTCACATCATTATACTGCGCAGCATACTCATCAGTATATAGATGCTCACATCATTATATTGTGCAGCATACTCATCAGTGTATACATACATCATTATACTGTGCAGCATACTCATCAGTGTATACATACTCACAACATTATAATGCACAGCATACTCATCAGTGTATAGATACTCACATCATTATACAGCACAGCATACTCATCAGTGTATAGATACTCACATCAATATACTGTGCAGCATAATCATCAGTGTATAGATACTCACATCATTATACAGTGCAGCATACTCATCAGTGTATAAATACTCAGATCATTATACTGTGCAGCATATTTTTCAGTGTATAAATGCTCACATCATTATACAGTGCAGCATACTCATCAGTGTATAGATACTCACATCATTATACAGTGCAGCATACTCATCAGTGTATTGATACTCACATCATTATACTGCACAGCATACTCATCAGTGTATAGATACTCACATCATTATACTTTGCAGCATAATCATCAGTGTATAAATACTCACATCATTATACAGTGCAGCATAGTCATCAGTGTATACATACTCACATCATTATACTGCACAGCATACTCATCAGTGTATAGATACTCACATCATTATACAGTGCAGCATACTCATCAGGGTATAAATTCTCACATAATTATGCTGTGCAGCACACTCATCAGTGCATACATACTCACATCATTATATTGCACAGCATACTCATCAGTGTATAGATACTCACATCATTATTCAGCACAGCATACTCATCAGTGTATAAATACTCACATAATTATACTGTGCAGCAAAATCATCAGTGTATAAATACTCACATCATTATACAGTGCAGCATACTCATCAGTGTATACATACTCACATCATTATACTGCACAGTATACTCATCAGTGTATACATACTCACATCATTATACAGCACAGCATACACCTCAGTGTATACATACTCACATCATTATACAGCACAGCAGGGGCGTATTAAGGCATAGGCCAACAAGGCCGGTGCCTAGGGCAGCAGATTTTTAAGGGGCAGCAAAATTTTGAGTCCCTAGGGCCACTCTACTGAACTCAGGGCTGGGTGGCTAAATCAACCAATTACAAATGACTTAAATGGCTGGCCCGGCTATTGCTATCCTATGGGATTGTATGTGGGTGCGCATGACGTGGTGACAGTGGAGGCGGAGCTCACTTGCGCAGCCTGGACTGAGAGGGAATGCAGTATTCTTCCTGGCTCCATCGCGTGATTGAGACTCACACAGACTACACAGTGCAGTGTGCACTACAACATGACCACTGTGAAACAGCATATGCCTTTCTCCCTTCAATATATCTTCATTAGGCATTAAAATACTTAAACGGATTAGTCACTAAATACTTGTACATTTACTGTTTGTCTATCTGTCATACATGCAAAGAATAAGTATTTATTACTGAATCTATACAACTATGTGACTTAAAACACAACTGAAAATATGTTGTATTCATTTAATACATTCAGAAACAATACAAGTATATACTTTATTATGATTGTATCATGTGACTTTATCCCCTAGGATACAATTCCTAAACCTATCATAACTACTGTTGTATTTTTTAAGTACTTTTAAAGGCCAGTTTGTATTTCATTACATATTTATCCAAGCAGATATTTTGCTTAAATAACTGTCAATCACTAAAGAAGATGTTTAAGGTTAAACAACTACCTACTGACAAGCTATCATACAGTGAAATATATTTTTTTCTGATATAAACACTTTAATCATCTGACTTGCAAAATAATGTCTTTATATATATATATATATATATGTATGTATGTATGTATGTGTGTGTGTATATATATATATATATATATATATATATATATATATATATATATATATATATATATATATATATATATATGTGTGTGTGTGTGTGTGTGTGACCAGAGTGAATGCAAGCCCTGATGAACATCTACCTAAAAAGACATAATTTTTTACACCCTGCCCCAAAAATATTATGTCTAAAAAAAAGGCCTTAAACCTGGGGTGGGGTGGCGGGGGGGGGGGCAGCAGAATTTTGAGTGCCTAGGGCAGCACAAAACCTAAATACGCCCCTGCAGCACAGCATACTCATCAGTGTATACATACTCACATCATTTTACTGCACAGCATACTCATCAGTGTATAAATACTCACATCATTATACTGTGCAGCATACTCATCAGTGTATACATACTCACATCATTATACTGTGCAGCATACTCATCAGTGTATACATACTCACATCATTATACTGTGCAGCATACTCATCAGTGTATACATACTCACATCATTATACTGTGCAGCATACTCATCAGTGTATACATACTCACATCATTATACTGTGCAGCATACTCATCAGTGTATACATACTCACATCATTATACTGTGCAGCATACTCAGCATTGTATAGATACTCATATAATTTTTGTCAGGGTGCCAAGAATCAGATTGAGACGAGAAGTGCAAAAATAATCACACCTTTATTCATAGCAAAAAAATAATAAATCATCCACAAGTCAAATAACAAGCCAGGAGTCAAAACCAGAGCTGGTAGTCAGACGAGCCGAGTCAGGAGCCAAAGCGAATAGTTAGATAAGCTGGATTCAGAAACACGGAAAACAGCAGAGTCAGGAAGAAGCCAGGGATCAGGAACCAGGAAGGACGTTAGGCAGCCTGGTAATACCCAGGAACTCTCACAAACGGGTCTGAGACAACGCAAAGGCAAAGCATACTGAACAGAGGCCCTTTAAATAATAAGTGATGACATCACAATTCTGAGACTGCATCCTGGATGATGCACACCAGTCTGGCCATAAAAGAAAGTGTAGGAAACGAGTAGCATCCCCCACAATGCACCAAAGTCAGGAAGAGTGGTGAGTAAAATGGCTGCCAGCAGCACATGGCAAACAACAGGGAAAGAACCCTGACAGTACCCTCCACCCAACGACCCCTCCCCCACGGGAGGACAAAAAGGCTTATTGGGGAAACGGGCATGTAAGGCACGGAGGAGGGCGGGAGCATGAGCATCAGAGGAGGGAACCCAAGAACGCACCTCCGGACCGTAGCCCCTCCAGTGAACTAAATACTGTACACGGCTCCTGGACATACGAGAGTCAATAATGCTGCTGACCTCATACTCCTCATGGTTGTCAACAAAGATAGGACGGGGACGAGGCAACACAGTGGTAAACCGATTACAAACCAATGGTTTCAAGAGGGAGACATGAAAAAGATTGGAGATGCGCATAGCAGGAGGAAGGTCAAGAGCGTAGGCCACAGGATTAACCCGTTGGAGTATTCGAAAAGGACCAACATAACGGGGAGCCAGTTTATTGGAAGGCACACGAAGGTTCAAGTTGCGGGAGGAAAGCCAAACTCTCTCACCAACCTGGTAGGAAGGTGCGGGCAGATGCCTACAATCAGCCTGGAACTTTTTGCGCTGCATAGAACGATGAAGGCAATCCTGAATCTGCACCCACATGGAACAGAGTTGCCGGAGATGCTCCTCCAAAGCCAGAATACCCTGAGACATGAAAGAATCAGGCAACAAGGTTGAAACCCATAATTCACCATGAATTGGAAACAGGGAGCTCGACAATGAAGTCCATGGAAAGATGTGTCCAAGGATGCTCACTATTAGCAATAGGTTGAAGAAGACCCACAGGAAGATGTCGAGGAGTCTTATTCTGTGCACTAACTGAGCAGGAGGCAACATACGCAGCAATATCAGAACGAAGACCTGGCCACCAGAATTGTCGAGTGAGAGACCAAATCATTTGGTTCTTGCCTGGGTGACCTGCTGCTTTTGGAAAGTGGTAAGTGTGCAAAATTTTAGTTCAAAGATTCTCAGGAACAAAACACCTACCACTAGGTTTCTCAGGCGGTGCATTGGTTTGTGCAGCCTGGATCTCCTCCCCCAAGGGAGAAGTCAAATTAGTACGTATGGTAGCCAAAATATGGTCAGGAGATATAACAGAAGTAGGTACAGACTCCTCCTTGGACAGAGGCGAAAATTGTCGAGAGAGGGCATCAGCCCTAACATTCTTACTACCAGGCAGGTAGGAGACCACATAATTAAACCGAGACAAAAATAGCGCCCATCTGGCCTGTCGGGGCGACAAACGTTTTGCTTCAGATCGATAAGTTAAATTCTTGTGGTCAGTAAGAATGAGCACTGGCATACTAGTACCCTGAAGAAGATGCCTCCATTCCATGAGTGCCAAAATTATGGCCAGTAATTCCCTGTCGCCAATTTCATAATTGCACTCCGCTGGAGACAATTTCTTAGAGAAGAAACCACACGGATGCAAGGAACCGACAGGCGTAGGAAGTTGAGACAAGAGGGCACCTACTCCAGTCTCAGACGCATCGACCTCAAGAATGAAAGACAGGACAGGGTTAGGATGAGCCAGAACTGGAGCGGCAGCAAAGGCAGTCTTAAGACTATCAACGGCCTTAATGGCAGTAGGTGACCAATGGAGTGGATCATTCCCTTTACGGGTCATGTCTGTGATAGGTTTGACCAAGGAAGAAAGTTTTTAATAAACTTTCTATAGTAATTGGCGAACCCCAAAAAACGTTGAATAGACAGAAGACCAACTGGGCGAGGCCACTGCAGAACTGCAGATAACTTGTCAGGATCCATGGAGAACCCTGCAACGGAGATAACATAACCTAGGAAGGTTACTTGAGTCTGATGGAACTCACATTTCTCCAGTTTACAAAACAGGCCGTTCTCACGTAGTCTCTGAAGAACCTGTGTAACATCAGAACGATGAGCCTCAAGTGTGGGTGAGTGTATGAGGATGTCGTGTAAGTACACCACAACACACTGTTGCAACATATCTCATAGGACATCATTAATAAATTCCTGAAAAACAGCAGGAGCATTACATAGGCCAAAGGGCATTACAAGACACTCATAATGCCCGCTCCTGGTGTTAAATGCTGTTTTCCATTTGTGACCCTCCTTAATCCTAACGAGATTGTACGCTCCTCTCAAATCAAGTTTAGTAAAGACCGTAGCTCCCTTGAGGAGGTCAAAGAGTTCCGTAATGAGCGGAATAGGGTAAGCATTCTTAATGGTAAGACGATTATGACCCATATAATCGATACATGGTCTTAACTCGCCACCCTTTTTCTTCACAAAGAAGAAGCCAGCCCCTGCAGGAGAGCAGAATTTGCGGATGATTCCCTGCGACAGAGCATCGGCAACATACTCCTCCATAGCACAATTCTCTGCAACAGATAGAGGGTACACCCGGCCCCGAGGAGGAATGGCTCCGGATTGCAGGTTTATGGCACAATCATAACGTACCGGCACGCACCTTGTCAAACACGTCTAGGAAATCTCGGTACTCCTCTGGCAATTGAGATACCGAAGAAGTGCACAAGACTGTAACTGGTTTCCGAAGACAAGTGGAAATACATTGCGGGGGCCACAACAAAATTTCAGATCTGTGCCAGTCAAGACTGGGATTGTGCTTTTGGAGCCAGGGATAACCCAGAACAACCGGAAAATGCGGAGAGTTTATCACCTGGAAATGGAGGGTTTCAAAATGGAGAGCCCCAACAGCCATGGATAACGGAGCAGTTTTCGTGAGTAACGAGAGCAGGCTGAAGGGGCCTGCCATCAATGGCCTTTGCGTAATGTCAGGGTGCCAGGAATCAGACTGAGACGGGAAGTGCAAAAATAATCACACCTTTATTCATAGCAAAAAACAATAAATAGTCCACAAGTCAAATAAAAAGCCAGGAGTCAAAACCAGAGCTGGTAGTCAAACGAGCCGAGTCAGGAGCCAAAACGAATAGTCAGACAAGAAGGAATCAGCAACAAGGAAAACAGCAGAGTCAGGAACAAGCCAGGGATCAGGAACCAGGAAGGACGTCAGGCAGCCAGGTAATACACAGGAACTCTCACAAACCGGTTTGAGACAACGCAAAGGCAAAGCATACTGAACAGAGGCCCTTTAAATAATAAGTGATGACATCACAATACTGAGACTGCATCCTGTCTCACATGGATGATGCACACCAGTCTGGCAATAAAAGGAAGTGTAGGAAATGAGCAGCATCCCCCACAAGGCACCAAAGTCAGGAGGAGAGGTGAGTAAAATGGCTGCCAGCAGCACATGGCAAACAACAGGGAATAAACCCTGACAATTATACAGTGCAGCATACTCATTGTGTATACATACTCACATCATTATACAGCACAGCATTATCAATAGTGCATAAATACTCACATCATTATACTGTGCAGCATAAAATTATCAGTGTATAGATACTAACATCATTATACAATGCAGCATACTCATCAGTGTATACATACTCACATCATTATACAGCACAGCATACTCATCAGTGTATAAATACTCACATCATTATACTGTGCAGCATACTCATCAGTGTATAGATACTCACATCATTATACTGTGCAGCATAATCACCAGTGTATAGATACTAACATCATTATACTGCACAGCATACTTATCAGTGTATACATACTCACATCATTATACAGCACAGCATACTCATCAGTGTATAAATACTCACATCATTATACTGTGCAGCATACTCATCAGTGTATAGATACTCACATAATTATACTGTGCAGCATACTCATCAGTGTATAAATACTCACATCATTATACTGTGCAGCATACTCATCAGTGTATAAATACTCACATCATTTTACTGTGCAGCATACTCATCAGTGTATAGATACTCACATCATTATACTGTGCAGCATCATCATCAGTGTATAGATACTCACATAATTTGTGCAGCATACTCATCCGTGTATAGATACTCACATCATTATACTGTGCAGCATACTCATCAGTGTATAGATAATCACATCATTATACTGTGCAGCAAACTCATCAGTGTATAGATACTCACATAATTATACTGTGCAGCATACTCATCAGTGTATACATACTTACATCATTATACTGTGCGGCATACTCATCTGTTTATACATACTCACATCATTATACTGTGCAGCATACTCATCAGTGTATAGATACTCACATCATTATACTGTGCAGCATACTCATTAGTGTATAAATACTCACATCATTATACTGTGCAGCATGCTCATCAGTGTATAAATACTCACATCATTATACTGTGCAGCATAATCATCAGTGTATGGATACTCACATCATTATACTGTGCAGCATAATCACCAGTGTATAGATACTAACATCATTATACTGCACAGCATACTTATCAGTGTATACATACTCACATCATTATACAGCACAGCATACTCATCAGTGTATAAATACTCACATCATTATACTGTGCAGCATACTCATCAGTGTATAGATACTCACATCATTATACTGTGCAGCATACTCATCAGTGTATACATACTCACATCATTATACTGTGCAGCATACTCATCAGTATATAAATACTCACATCATACTGTGCAGCATACTCATCAATGTATAAATACTCACATCATTATACTGTGCAGCATACTCATCAGTGTATAAATACTCACATCATTTTACTGTGCAGCATACTCATCAGTGTATAGATACTCACATCATTATACTGTGCAGCATCATCATCAGTGTATAGATACTCACATAATTTGTACAGCATACTCATCCGTGTATAGATACTCACATAATTATACTGTGCAGCATACTCATCAGTGTATACATACTTACATCATTATACTGTGCGGCATACTCATCTGTTTATACATACTCACATCATTATACTGTGCAGCATACACATCAGTGTATAGATACTCACATCATTATACTGTGCAGCATACTCATTAGTGTATAAATACTCACATCATTATACTGTGCAGCATGCTCATCAGTGTATAAATACTCACATCATTATACTGTGCAGCATAATCATCAGTGTATACATACTCACATCATTATACTGTGCAGCATACTCATCAGTTTATACATACTCACATCATTATACAGTGCAGCATACTCATCAGTGTATAGATACTCACATCATTATACTGTGCAGCATACTCATCAGTGTATACATACTCACATCATTATACTGTGCAGCATACTCATCAGTATATAAATTCTCACATCATACAGTGCAGCATACTCATCAGTGTATAGGTACTCACATCATTATACTGTGCAGCATACTCATCAGTGTATAGATACTCACATCATTATAAAATGCAGCATTCTCATCAGTGTATAGATACTCACATTATTATACAGTGCAGCATACTCATCAGTGTATACATACTCACATCATTATACAGTGCAGCATACTCATCAGTGTATACATGCTCACATCATTATACTGTGCAGAATACTCATCAGTGTATAGATACTCACATCATTATACAGTGCAGGATGCTCATCAGTGTATAAATACTCCCATTATTATACTGTGCAGCATAATCATCAGTGTATAGATACTCACATCATTATACAGTGCAGCATACTCATCAGTGTATACATACTCACATCATTATACAATGCAGCATACTCATCAGTGTATACATACTCACATCATTATACTGTGCAGAATACTCATCAGTGTATAAATACTCAAATCATTATACTGCATAGGATACTCATCAGTGTATAAATACTCACATCTTTATACTGTGCAGCATACTCATCAGTGTATAAATACTCAGATCATTATACTGTGCAGCATATTCATCAGTGTATAGATACTCACATCATTATACTATGCAGCATACTCATCAGTATATAGATACTCACATCATTATACAGCGCAGCATACTCATCAGTGTATAAATACTCACATCATTAAACAGCGCAGCATACTCATCAGTGTATACATACTCACATCATTATGCAGTGCAACATACTCATCAGTGTATAGATACTCACATCATTATACTGTGCAGCATACTCATCAGTGTATAGATACTCACATCATTATACTGTGCAGCATACTCATCAGTGTATAGATACATCATTATACTGTGCAGCATACTCATCAGTGTATAGATACATCATTATACTGTTCAGCATACTCATCAGTGTATTGATACTCACATCATTATACTGTGCAGCATACTCATCACTGTATAGATAATCACATCATTATACAGTGCAGCATACTCATCAGTGTATAGATAATCATATCATTATACTGTGCAGCATACTCATCAGTTTATAGATACTCACATCATTATATTGTGCAGCATACTCCTCAGTGTATAGATACTCACATCATTATATTGTGCAGCACACTCATTACTGTATAGATACTCACATCATTATACTGTGTAGCATACTCATCAGTGTATAAATATTCACATCATTATACTCATCAGTGTATACATATTCATATCATTATACAATGCAGCCAACTCATCAGTGTATACATACTCACATCATTATACTTTGCAGCATACTCATCAGTGTATACATACTCACATCATTATACAGTGCAGGGTGTTCACTAATAGTATATAGATATTTTGTCATTTTACAGCACAACATATTTATCAGAGAATTAATTCTCATTATATTAATACAGAGCAGTGTACTCATCACATCATTATAGAAACTTGCATCATTATACAGCACATTGTGCTTTCTTCCAGTGTATAAATATTTAATATCTTTATAAAGGGCAGCATTCTCATTATCTGTGTGTGTGTATATATATATATATATATATATATATATATATATATATGTTTGTGTATATGTATATATATATATATATATATATATATATATATGTGTGTGTGTATATATATATTTATATAATATGTGTGTGTGTGTATATATATATTTATATAATATGTGTGTGTGTGTATATGTGTATGTACTGTATGTGTATACGTGTATGTGAGTGAGTGTGTGTATAATTATGTGCATTGATATACTGATATATATATATAATTAAAAAGCTTTGGATCATCAGGGACACAAATTTCAATTTCAATTTTTTTTCTTTTATGATTCAGATAGAGCATACAGGTTTAAATTGATTTCCATTTTAATTCTATTATACAATTTGTTTTTTGTTTTTTTTGGTATCCTTTGTTGAAGGAGCAGCAATATTGAAGGAGCAGCAATGCACTACTGGGACCTAGCTGAACACACTGAGTGAGCCAATGACAAGAGGCATTTATGTGCAGCCACCAATCAGCAGCTTTGCTGCTCCTGAGTCTACGTTTCAACAAAGGAAAGTCCAATGCTATCTGAATCATGAAAGTTTATTTTTATATTAGATATTATATTATTAATAGTGTGTAGTTTGCTTACCCTAATACTCCTCTCTTGGGCGGTTTACTTTTGAATTGCTTTGAGGTCCTTTGTTTAAATTTTGGAGGTCCTTTTCTTGGCGTTGGGGCTGCTTTTGCAGTAGGAAGTGCATTGGCTTCAGGTTCCAGAAGGGACCCATTGACATTAGTTGCGGCCTTTACGCCATCTGCGTCTTTTTTATTGGTTGGTTCCTTATCTGCTACTTCTACTTCATTGACTTTTTTGTCGTTATTATTATTAACCTCTTCCACCTTATGTTCAGCATTATCAACCTTCCTATCTTCTGTCTCCGTTCCTTGCGCTTGCTCTTCATTTGCTTTCTCTGTTTGTTCCTCGTTTGGTTGGGCTGGTGTTATTGTGATTCTTGTTTCTACCAGTTCTTTTTTTTCTGCAGGCTTGGATGTTTTAATCCTGTAAAAGAAAAAAAAAGCTTCTATAAACATTAGGGAACAATTTCTGTATAAAATGGTCCAAACATTAGATAGTGACGGCACCACAATATCAAATTAAAGTGTTTCATTCGATGGACCCCCCATTAACAATGAAAACGTTTCAGACCCACATGGTTATTTAACCGCTTAAAGGGACATTAAATGCTAAATAAACACTAGATAGAATGACGCATTCAAAGAAAAGATTAGTCTGGGAATAACATGTAGATGTATTTTTTAAGGTTTCATTATCTGCTTAAATACTGACAAAATAAGAGTAAAGTTTTAGTGTCTATAAAACAATGGGAGTTGCCATGTTGTAACTTAGGTTACCTTCTCTGCTGTGGCCAATTACTGACAGTTATAAATTGGTCACTAGAGTGTGCAGCCAATGGCTGTGTGGAATATAACAGTGTTCTACACTTCCATTTCTAACAGTTTCAGAATGGAATTACAGGAAAAGGGGAAAAAATAAATAATTAAAGTATATTACAGAGATTATATATATATATATATATATATATATATATATATATATATATATATATATACACAGTATATATACAGTATATATATATATATATATAAGAAAGGACTTCTTTTCGATTTTTCTTTTTACAGTGACTCGATATATTGGGGAATATCATTTGTCACTGCTAGGTTGTTGGGCAGCATTCTTTATGGAGTTTTGTGGATCAATATTTTTAATGTCTGTCATATGTTCTCTCTTCTGTACATATATATATATATATATATATATATATATATGATTTATTATTTTATATTACTATCTCAACATGTTTAATGTCCCTTTAATGCCGTTAGTACGTTCCGTGCAGTCTTATCAGCGCTGGGCTTTGACACTGTTAAGATGTTAAGGAACGTCCTACATTTTTTGGCTTCCTGCACCCACATCCTTTTATTTAATGGGAAATTCGAATGTTTGGGGGGGGGGCGTGCCTAGCATAGTAGGCAGTCCCCCATAATCTGATCCTGACCTTGAAATCCCGTGATCGCATTGATGATCTTGTGATTTTGTTTTTTAAGCAAGTGCGTACACAGGAACTTTGTTCAGATGTTAAACACTTGCCCCAGCATAAAAGGGTTAAAGCAGTAGATAATACCATTGGTCAGGTCATGGGGGGAGATTTATCAAGTAGCCGAAGCTGCTTGCTCCGCCTGATGTTTATGGCTCGCCGGAAACATAAGTTAAGAAGCAGTGGTCATAAGACCGCTGCTCCTTAACTATTCTGCCACCTTTTCTTGTGAAATGCTTGTGCAATGTTAAATGCCGACAGCGCATGCTATAGCGAATCATGTCTGCCCGACATTTGTTAAATCTACCCCATGGAATTTACAAGATTTCAGCTAGACATCAACTATATATTTAATCAGAAGTCTTTGGCCTAGTTTACAAGTGTAGCACAAAAATGAAAGTTGTGTTGTTTCAACATAGTTGGTTCACAAAACCGTCAATACCGCTTACACTTACATTTTTGCATTTTTACTTTTACAAATGGATGTTTAATATTTATTGCCAAAACGATAGTACGGTGCAAATTATAGAATTCATGTCAGATATCAGATGCATCATTTACCTCAGGTAACAGATCACATGGACTGCACTATAATTATTCACGTCAGATACCGTCAATGCACAAAACCGATTGATCTCACAAATTCCATTCAGGTGATGTTTTTAATTTATTTCTATAGTATGTTAAAAGTGTATTTGTCACGCTCGGCCGCTGGGAAGCTCCGGCGGTCCTCTCTGTGTGCTTGATTGGCAGGTAGTCTGAGCCACCCCTTCCTGATGATGTCACTACCAGGCTTTTTATTCCGGGCTTCCTGTTTCTTCAGTGCCCGTTTGTTTGTTACTCTTTGTGGCTCCTGTGAGGACTTCACTGTGGGAACTCTCTAACTGCTGATTTTCTGTTGCCAAACTCTGCAAAGACTGACTATGCTGGGTTAATCCTCAAACTTCCTGATAACCTGTTTCCAAATACTGCAAGTACTGTTTATTCTGTGAAACTCTCAAACTGCTTCAGTGTAAACCTTCAAACTGCTTGATATCCTGTTGCCAAACTCTGCAAGTACTGTTTATTCAGTGTAAACTCTCAAACTGAATGATAACCTGTTGCCAATCTCTGCAAGTACTGACTAATCTGTGTTAACCTTCAAACTACCTGATATCCTTTTGTCTAACTCTGCAAGTACTGACTATTCAGTATTAACCCTCAAACTGCCTGATAACCTGTTGCCATACTCTGCAAGGACTGACTACACAGTGTTAACCCTCAAACTACCTGATATCCTGTTGTCTAACTCTGCAAGTACTGACTATTCAGTATTAACCTTCAAACTGCCTGATAACCTGTTGCCAAACTCTGCAAGGACTGACTACACAGTGTTAACCCTCAAACTGCCTGATAACAAGTTACCTACTCCTGCATTATTAACTGTTTCTTGTTTTATCCTTCCTCTGTTTGAGTAAAAGTGGACTATCCCTGCTCTCCTGATTCTGTGGAAGACATTTCCTGAAACCAGTTCCTTACTCAAAAGTCTATTTGGCTGATATCTTTTATTACTTTGGACTCAGGCTAACTCTGCTCCATATCGTGAGTACATTGTTTTTAGAGGTTGTCGTGGGGTCACGTCCTGGATTAAACTCAGAGTGCAAGGGTGTTGTTTAAGTTCGCCCTAGCATTTGGGTCTTCTTCTGGACATTTCCTAATCTGACAGTATTTGAATGCACAATAGCAAATGCTAAAATGTTATACCAGGTTTTCCATAGCAATAAATTAGAATGGATTGTGCATGAGAGCAAAACTTATCTGCAGACTTTTAATTAGGGATGGGCAAATTTTGATACATTCCTTTGTTAGAATCGAATTTCGAATGTTTATATAACATTCTATTTTCAAATTTTTGTTTTTTAATTTTTCAATAATATTTGAAAATATTTGTTCGAATAATAGCATGTTTAGCTAAGAATTTTATATCACAAATTAACATTACAATTCGAAATAGTATTTCTAGTCTACAACTGTGTTTTATAAATGTAATATTCGAATTTGAATGTGACATTCAAATTCGAATGTCACATTCAAATTTGAAATAGTATTTCTGGTCTAATACTGTTTTATAAATGTAATATTCAAATTTGAATGTGACATTCGAATTCGAATGTAACATTCAAATTCAAAATACTTTTTCTAGTATACAATTGTGTTGTTTAAATGTAATATTTGAATTTGAATGTCATATTCAAATTTGAAATAGTATTTCTAGGCTTCTGTAACTGTGTTTTATAAATGTAATATTTGAATTTGAATGTGACATTCAAATTCAAATGTGACATTCGATTTCGAAAGTGACATTTGAGTATTGAAAATAACTAATATTCATTCTTTTCAACATTCGATTAAGTAATTCGAATTTCTACAATAATATTCGTTCTAACATTCAAATTTGAATATAAACACATTTGCCCATCCCTAATATGAGCAGAAAGATTTAGCTATTACCACTTTGCACTATCTAATGATAGGGTGCACTGTATAAGTATCAGGTGCATTAAAATGCTTTGATTAAACGTTTAAAGGGACAGACAGTCAAGTCAAAATGAAACTTTCGTGATTTAGATAGGGTATGGAATTTGAAATAATTTTCAAATGTATTTTTATCAACAAATTTACTTTGTTCTTTTGGTTAACTTTTCTAAAAATCTAAACTTAGGTAAGCTCAAACTGATTTCTAAACCATTAAAAAACAGTTCTTATCTCAGTGCTCTTTGACAGTTTCTCTTGTATGATGTATCGAGTCCACGGATTCATCCTTACTTGTGGGATATTCTCCTTCCCTACAGGAAGTGGCAAAGAGAGCACCCACAGCAGAGCTGTCTATATAGCTCCTCCCTTAGCTCCACCCCCCAGTCATTCTCTTTGCCTACTCTAAGTACTAGGAAGGGCAGAGCGAGTGTGGTGACAAAATTGTTAGTTTTTTATTTCTCAAGCAAAAGTTTGTTATTTTAAATGGTACCGGTTTGTACTATTTACTGTCTGGCAGAAAAGGGATGAAGATTTCTGCAAGGAGGATGATGATCTTAGCACTTTGTAACTAAGATCCACTGCTGTTCTCACAAGGGCTGAAGAGTACAGGAAAACTTCAGTTGGGGGAACGGTTTGCATGCTAAGCTGCATATGAGGTATGTTCAGTCTATATTTTTCTAGACAGACTGTGTTAATTCTAGAAAAGGCTGGCAATATTCCCATGAGGGAAGGATAAGCTGTATTCAGACACTTGGATAGGAATTTCAGCTTGCATGAAGGGCTCATTAGTTACTGGTGACACTGTTAGGAAAGAAACGTTTTTGTTTATTCAGTAAATGATGCAATTATAACGTTTTATTGAAGGGACTAAAGGGGTCATTATGGCTTGTTTTTGGGTTTTTTAACCCACATGGTTAATTAAGAGACACTCTGGTGTTTTTCTGATAGGCCTCAAAACATTGAGTGAGGTGGGAGGGGTCTATTTTCGCGCCTCAGTTGCGCAGTTTCTTTTCCTCAGAGACATCTAACTACGTCTCCAGAGGTTCCTGCTGTGTTTGAGGGCTGTAAAAGAAGTTTTTCTCCCCACAAATCGTTCTGAAGGGCAGGTAAGAGCCACAGCAGAGCTGTGGCAAGGTGCTGAAGGTCTTTTTTACCGGTTTTGACGTTTTTTCAATCCGGTTTTGCCATTAAGGGGTTAATTGTTTATTTGCATAGCTGGGCAAAGTTACTAAGGCTTTATGATGCTACTGTAAAAATTTTGTTAAGTTTACTGCTTTTTTACACTGTTTTGCAGAATTTGTGTAGATTTTTTTCTCTTAAAGGCACAGTACCGTTTTTAATCTAAGTGTTATTTACTTTGATTACAGTGTTTTCCAAGCTTGCTTGTTACATTACTAGCTTGTTTAACATGTCTGACACCAAGGAAAATCCTTGTTCAATATGTTTGGAAGCCATTGTGGAACCCCCTCTTAGAATGTGTCCCAATTGTACTGATATGTCTATAAACTATAAAGAACATATATTAGCACTTAAAAATAGAGCAATAGATGATTCTCAGTCAGAAGTAAATGAGGGTTCGCCATCTAGCTCTCCCCAAGTGTCACAACCAGTAACGCCCGCACAAGTGACGCCAAGTACCTCTAGTGCGTCAAATTCTTTTACTTTGCAAGACATGGCCACAGTTATGAATACAACCCTCACAGAGGTTTTATCTAAACTGCCTGGTTTACAAGGAAAGCGAGACAGCTCTGGGTTTAGGAAAAATGCTGAGCCATCTGACACTTTAGTAGCCGTATCTGATATGCCCTCTCAATGCTCTGAAGTAGGGGTGAGGGATTTGTTATCTGAGGGAGAAATTTCTGATTCAGGAAAGACGCTTCCTCAGACAGATTCTGATATGACGGCCTTTAAATTTAAGCTTGAACACCTCCGCTTATTGCTCAGGGAGGTATTAGCGACTCTAGATGATTGTGACCCAATAGTGGTTCCAGAGAAATTGTGTAAAATGGATAACTACTTAGAGGTTCCTGCTTACACTGATGTTTTTCCAGTCCCTAAGAGGATTGTGAATATTATTACTAAGGAGTGGGATAGACCAGGTATTCCGTTCACTCCCCCTCCTGTTTTTAAGAAAATGCTTCCCATATCTGACACCATGCAGGACTCGTGGCAGACAGTTCCTAAGGTGGAGGGAGCTATTTCTACTCTGTCTAAGCGTAAAACTATACCTATCAAAGACAGTTGTACTTTCAAAGATCCTATGGATAAAAAATTAGAGGGCCTCCTGAAGAAAACTTTTGTTCATCAGGATTTTTCTCTCCAACCTATTGCGTGCATTGTTCCTGTAACTACTGCAGCTGCTTTCTGGTTTGAGGCTCTAGAAGAGGCTCTTCAGATGGAGACTCCATTAGAGGAGATTATGGATAGAAATAAGGCCCTTAAATTGGCTAATTCTTTTATTACAGATGCCGCATTTCAACTGGCTAAATTAGTGGCAAAGAATTCAGGTTTTGCCATTTTAGCACTCAGGGCGTTATGGCTTAAGTCCTGGTCTGCTGTCATCTAAATCTAAACTTTTGAACATCCCTTTCAAAGGAAAGACCCTATTCGGGCCTGAACTGAAAGAGATTATTTCAGACATCACTGAAGGGAAAGGTCATGCCCTCCCTCAGGATAGATCAAATAAGATGAGGACCAAACAAAATAATTTTCGTTCCTTTCAGAACTTTAAGAGTGGTCCCGCTTCAGCTTCCTCTGCTGCAAAGCAAGAGGGGAATTTTGCCCAATCCAAGTCAGTCTGGAGACCTAACCAGGCTTGGAACAAGGGTAAACAGGCCAAGACGCCTGCACCTGCCTCTAAGACAGCATGAAGGGGTAGCCCCCGACCTGGGACCGGATCTAGTAGGGGGCAGACTCTCTCTCTTTGCTCAGGCTTGGACAAGAGATGTTCACGATCCCTGGGCATTAGAAATTGTGTCCCAGGGATATCTTCTGGAATTCAAAGACTCCCTTCCAAGGGTGAGATTTCACATTTCTCGATTGTCTGTAAACCAGACAAAGAGAGAGGCGTTCTTACGCTGTGTAGAAGACCTAAATACTATGGGGATGATCTGCCCAGTCCCAAAAGAGGAACAGGGGCTAGGGTTTTGCTCAAACCTGTTTGTGGTTCCCAAAAAAGAGGGAACTTTCAGACCAATCTTGGATCTCAAAATTCTAAACAAGTTCCTCAAAGTTCCATCATTCAAGATGGAGACTATTCGGACTATTCTACCTCTGATCCAGGAGGGTCAATATATGACTACCGTGGACTTAAAGGATGCGTATCTACACATCCCTATTCACAGAAATCATCATCAATTTCTCAGATTCGCCTTTCTAAACAGGCATTACCAGTTTGTGGCCCTTCCCTTTGGGTTGGCCACGGCTCCCAGAATTTTCACAAAGGTGCTAGGGTCCCTTTTGGCGGTTCTATGACCACGGGGCATAGCAGTGGCATCTTATCTAGACGACATCTTAATTCAGGCGTCGACTTTCCAGCTAGCCAAGTCTCACACAGACATTGTGTTGGCTTTTCTGAGATCTCACGGGTGGAAGACGCCTGAACAAGAGTTTCCTTTCAGGGACTGATAGATTCTGTAGAAATGAAATTTTTCTGACGGAGGTCAGAAAATCAAAACTCTTAACCACTTGCCGAGCTCTTCATTCAATTCCTCGGCCATCAGTGGCTCAGTGTATGGAGGTAATCGGACTCATGGTAGCGGCAATGGACATAGTTCCTTTTGCCCGCCTACACCTCAGACCACTGCAACTATGCATGCTCAAACAGTGGAATGGGGATTATGCAGATTTATCTCCTCAACTGCATCTGGACCAGGAGACCAGAGATTCTCTTCTCTGATGGTTGTCTCAGGACTACCTGTCTCAGGGAATGTACTTCCACAGGCCAGAGTGGCTCATTGTAACGACAGATGCCAGCCTGCTAGGCTGGGGTGCAGTCTGGAACTCCCTGATAGCACAGGGCTTATGGTCTCAGGAGGAATCTCTTCTTCCGATAAACATTCTAGAACTAAGAGCAATATTCAATGCGCTTGCTGCGGCCAAATTCATCAGGGTTCAGTCGGACAACATCATGACTGTAGCTTATATCAATCATCAAGGAGGAACAAGGAGTTCTCTAGCGATGATGGAGGTAACCAAAATAATCCGATGGGCAGAGGATCTCTCTTGCCATCTCTCAGCAATCCGCATCCCTGGAGTAGAGAACTGGGAGGTGGATTTCCTAAGTCGTCAGACTTTTCATCCGGGGGAGTGGGAACTCCATCCGGAGGTATTTGCCCAGCTGATTCAGCTATGGGGCACACCAGAATTGGATCTGATGGCGTCCCGTCAGAATGCCAAACTTCCTTGTTACAGGTCCAGGTCCCGGGATCCCAAGGCGGTACTGATAGATGCTCTAGCAGTGCCTTGGTCCTTCAATCTGGCCTATGTATTTCCACCGTTTCCTCTCCTCCCACGTCTGGTTGCCAGAATCAAGCAGGAGAGAGCTTTGGTGATTCTGATAGCACCTGCGTGGCCATGCAGGACTTGGTATGCAGACCTAGTGGACATGTCCTCGGTTCCACCATGGACTCTACCAATGAGACAGGACCTTCTAATCCAAGGTCCATTCACGCATCCAAATCTAATTTCACTGCGTCTGACTGCTTGGAGATTGAACGCCTGATTCTATCAAAGCGTGGTTTCTCTGAGTCGGTCATTGATACCCTGATTCAGGCTAGAAAGCCTGTCACCAGGAAGATCTATCATAAAATTTGGCACAAATATCTTTATTGGTGTGAATCCAAAAGTTACTCATGGAGTAAGATTAGGATTCCTAGAATATTGTCTTTTCTCCAAGAAGGTTTGGAGAAGGGATTATCATCTAGTTTCCTAAAAGGGCAAATATCTGCTTTATCTATTCTACTACACAAACGTCTGGCAGATGTCCCAGATGTTCAAGCATTTAGTCAGGCTTTGGTCAGAATTAAGCCTGTATTTAAGCCTGTTACTCCGCCTTGGAGCCTAAACTTAGTCCTTAAAGTTCTTCAAGGGGTTCCTTTTGAACCTATGCATTCCATAGATATTAAGCTTCTATCTTGGAAAGTTTTGTTTTTAGTAGCTATCTCTTCGGCTCGAAAAGTTTCTGAGCTATCTGCTTTACAATGTGATTCCCTTTCCTTGTTTTCCATGCAGATAAGGTGGTTTTGCGTACCAAACCTGAGTTTCTTCCTAAGGTTGTTTCTAATAAGAATATCAATCAAGAGATTGTTGTTCCTTCTCTGTGTCCTAATCCTTCATCAAAGGAGGAACGTCTGTTACACAATCTTGATGTGGTTCGTGCTTTAAAGTTCACCTTACAAGCAACTAAAGATTTCCGTCAAACATCTTCATTGTTTGTTGTTTATTCTGGTAAACGGAGAGGTCAAAGGGCTATGGCTACCTCTCTTTCCTTTTGGCTGAAAAGCATCATCCATTTGGCCTATGAGACTGCTGGACATCAGCCTTCTGAAAGAATTACTGCTCATTCTACTAGAGCTGTGGCTTCCACATGGGCTTTTAAAAATGAGGCTTCTGTTGAACAGATTTGTAAGGCGGCGACTTGGTCTTCGCTTCATACTTTTTCCAAATTTTCCAAATATGATACTTTTGCTTCTTCGGAGACTATTTTTGGGAGAAAGGTTTTGCAAGCAGTGGTGCCTTCCATTTAAGGTCCCTGTCTTGTCCCTCCCTTCATCCGTGTCCTAAAGCTTTGGTATTGGTATCCCACAAATAAGGATGAACCCGTGGACTTGATACATCTTACAAGAGAAAACATAATTTATGCTTACCTGATAAATTTATTTTTCTTGTGATGTATCGAGTCCACGGCCCGCCCTGTTTTTTTAAGACATGCATATATATTTTTATTTTAAAACTTTCAGTTACCACTGCACCCTATAGTTTCTCCTTTTTCTTCCTAGCCTTCGGTCAAATGACTGGGGGGTGGAGCTAAGGGAGGAGCTATATAGACAGCTCTGCTGTGGGTGCTCTCTTTGCCACTTCCTGTAGGGAAGGAGAATATCCCACAAGTAAGGATGAATCCGTGGACTCGATACATCACAAGAGAAATAAATTTATCAGGTAAGCATAAATTATGTTTTTTCACAGTTAGACAGAAGCGCTACCCAGAGTGTGGAACCAAAAATTGGCCGGGTCCTAAGCTTTACATTCCTGACTTTTCAAATAAAGATACCAAGAGAACAAAAAGAAATTGATAATGGGAGAAAATTAGAAAGTTGGTTAAAATTGCATGCTCTATCTGAATCATTAAAGAAAAAAAAAAATGTTTTATATCCCTTTAAAGGCAAATTAAATTAGACCATTTGTGAAGAGTATTATAAGTTCAGCTGCACTGAAAACATTGCATTTTGATTTTTATACACTTAACTTTTTGCATAGCCCATGTTACAATATTCTCCTATTTAAATTATAAATATCTATGAATATGTGTTTCGAAAAACTTGCCTAGATTTGCTAATTTTCTATACAATAATTTTATGACTCTTACTTTTACCATGATGCAAATGAGTATTACGTTTTCTCTGGAAATTAGCTTCTACTGATGAGAGTTAATAAACTTGGAACAACTGTCCAGAAGTAGTTTGTTTTTCTTTCATACAGGTGGTGAGAGTCCACAATCCATCACTTGGAGGAGGCAAAGATTCCCAAATCCTAAAACCTCTAAATAACCCCTCCCACCTTACACATACCTCAGTCTTTTCTTTGCCTCCGCTGGAGGTTGTTAAAGAATAAATATGTGCATGATTTTCTTCAGTGTTTTTTGAGGCCCCGTTTCCCCCTTAGTGTGCAGTGCTTGTTAGAGGGATGTATTTGGGGTATTGTTTATGATTCTTTTATTCACCTCTTGGGAATTAGTTCACAAACTTTCGATAATCAGTTGCCGGACTTGTCTTTTGCCTCCCTTTATGGCTCTACAATTTACTCCTATTCCATAACTTCTACTGATATGTTTCAGTACTGGTTTGGCTGTCTGCTGCTCAGATGGTGGATAAGTGTCTACTGGTATTATTTGTTATTGTCATATAAGACACTCTATGGCTATGTTATTAGCACTATGTGTTCTAGTGTGTGTGTATATATATATATATATATATATATATATATATATATATATATATATATATATATATATATATATATATATAATTCTTTATATTGAACCCTGGAACAGAATCTTTCTTTGCCGTTCCCCTTATAGTTAGTTTGCACAAAGCTGTTTTTTGGGTGTCTAGTTTTGTTTTTCGGCCTTCAAGTTTGCGCACGTCTGGTTAGTGCATGCTCCATAGTTTTTCTATTTAGAGTATTCTTCACTGTCACTCGTCGGGTTAGCGCATTCTGGTCGATTATGCACACGACAGGTTAGCACACTCGTCATAGTTTTCGATTAGAGGTATTATTCACTGTCACTCGTCGTTTATGCACACGTTATGGTTTTTTTTGGCATGCTTTTTTCCTTATAAGAAGTCATTTGATTTCTTCTGCTGATGAGGAATCATCATCTGATGTGAAACCTGATATTTCCTCTTGTTTCCTTAAAGTTGAACTTATTTGTTCACTTTTAAATAAGGTCTAGATTTTTTTAAAGGTTAAAATTCCTAAAGCTACTGATGACAAACCTCATTTAAATTCATTGTTTTTAAGACAGTTGTTAAACTTCCTGAAGTTTTTCCTATTCCTGATGCTGTCTCTGACTTGATTTCTAAGGAATGGTCTAAGCTTGGAAATGTATTTAACCCTTCTGCAAGGTTTAAGAAATTATATCCTTTGCTGGCTTCTAATCTTTGTGGTTATTTATGGATCTGGATTTTTAATTTAATACTAACTAAATATAATTCTATTTTAAAACCACTAAACCATTACAACTAAGTTAAGTGAAATAAACACTATAAAGGGTCTCCATTATTTCCAAAGGATTTATTAGGAACCAATTAATATACATATATATATATATATACAGGTATGTATACACATATATTTTACAACAAAACAATCCAATTAACACAAGGCAACTAGCGACTACAGCCCCAATTTGTGCAACATTGCTAACTAAAAAAAATAATCACAGATAATTTTATCCCAAGAGATAAGGTTGAAAACTTATCCAAATTCTCTCTTTGTCAAAAATCAGCTATCTTTAGCAGGAGAAGGGAAATAGACGAAGAGAGAGACTAGTTTGGTTTTCCAGTTTTTATGCCCCAATTCAATAAGGAGTGGTTTATTATATTCCATTCAAAGGCTATATGGGAAAGGTGTATTTGTGGGGGAAGGGCTTTCCTACATGAAAAAGGTGTAGTGTTTTAAAGGGACACTGAACCCAAAAATTTTCTTTTGTGATTCAGATAGAGCATGCAATTTTAAGCAACTTTCTAATTTACTTCTATTATCAATGTTTCTTCGTTCTCTTGCTATCTTTATATAAAAAAGAAGGCCTCTAAGCTTTTTTCTTAGTACAGAACTCTGGACAGCAGTTTTTGATTGGTGGATGAATTTATCCAACAATCAGCAAGGACAGCCTAGGTTGTTCACCAAAAATGGGCCAAATGGGCCGGCATCTAAACTTACATTCTTGCATTTCAAATAAAGATTCCAAGAGAATGAAGAAAATTTGATAATAGGAGTAAATTAGAAAGTTGCTTAAAATTTCATATCTGAATTTACAAAAGAAAAAATTTGGGTTCAGTGTCCCTTTAAGTCCAGGGATAAAATCTCAAAGCTATGTCACCACAATCTTGACATATAGGAAACAGTTCCTAAGGTTGATGGGGCTATTTCCACTTTGGCTAAGCATACTACTATTCCTTTGGAAGATAGCAAATTCTTTAAAAGATCCTCCAGACAGAAAGTTAGAGTCTTTTCACAAAAAGGCTTTTTTACAAGCAGGTTACTTACTTAGGCCAGCCATTTATATAGCTGATAGTGCTGCTGCTTCTACTTATTGGTTACCCAGTCTTTCTTTTTTATGGTGTCTAGGTTATTATCTATTTCCTTTCAGGGTAACAAATTGTTTGGTTCAAATTTACATTCTATTATTTCTACTGTTACCGGGGGTAAAGGGGCTTTTCTAACTCAGGATAATAAATCTAAGGGAAAATCTAAGGCCTTTTATCATTTCTGTTCTTCTGGTTCAGTTTGGAGACCCAGTGCTAACTGGAATAAGTCTAAGTAGGCTAAAATACTACTCCCACCACTAAAAATACATGAAGGTGCGGCCCCGGATCCAGTATTTCTGGTAGGGGGCAGGTTAAGTCTCTTAAGAGGCTTAGTTTCTGTCCGTCGTAATTCTCTGGTTACTGCTCAAGTTTCTTTAGGAACATCAGATCAAATTCAGACTAGAGACTCTCTGAGATAAATTTTGTCTGTTCTATGTACTAACCTTTCTTTTAAAAGTTCAGTCTCTGTTTCAGTCTCTCTTGAAACTGGGAATCATAATTTTGGAGGTTTCTAAGACTACAATGGTTCTGGTTTCCTCAGGAGGTGAGGTTTCCAATGTTGATACTAGGTTTAGCCTCTGTTGTAAAGAATGTTTCCTTTCCTCTTGCAGTTAGAAGCCTTATCCATCTGAGGGGAACTCTCAGTTTCCTGGTGATAAGGGTAATGTTTTGAATTCCCTTTTAGCTAAAGAACAGTTGTTGTCTAGCTTCATCTGGGAAATAAAGTTTTTCAGTCCTCAGTTTTGTCTCCTAGAGGTGGGGTTTCTTCTTCAGCAATTGTTCAAACAGGTATTGAAAAAACACCTTTGGCACTTGGTTAGGATCAGGGTCCCTTAAATAGTTTTAGTAGTTGTTCTTCTACTTCTCTTGTGGTTTCAGCCTGTGTATCTATTGGTACGTCTACTCAGAATGGTTTTCAAGCTGAGTCTGGGAAGAACATTAGTGGTTTTGGTAATTATGTTGTGATTTTACAGGATTTGGTTTCCAAACTAGTACAAAGGTTCAGTTACCTTGTTTTTTCTCTGACTCTGGGGCTAGGCCTCCTATTCCTAATTTGCTTTACTATCTGGTTCTCAAGTATCTGAGTTTGATGGTATGGAAATTGAACGTTTAGTTCTACGATATAGGGGTTTCTCTGATTTTGTGATTGAAACTTTAATTCAGGCTCAGAAGTCTGTGACTAGAAATATTTACCATAAAGTCTGGAAAGCCTATATTTCTTGGTGTATGGACAATGGGTTTTCTTGGCATTATTTTAGAATTCCTAGGATTCTACAGTTTTTACAGGATGGCTTGTATAAGGATTTATAAGGATTTATCTGCCAGTTCACAGAGAGGTCAGATTTCGGCTCTTTCAGTTTAGTTTCAAAGGAAGATTGCTAATCGTCCTGATAGTCATGATTTTGTCCAGGATTTGGTTTGTATCCTACCTGTAATTAAGCTAATTTCTCCTCCTTTGAATATTAACTTGGTATTATGAGTTTTGCAAGCTCCTCCTTTTGAACCTATGCATAAGATTGACATTAAGCTACTTTCTTGGAAAGTGTTTTTTTTTTAATCTGCTAGAAGAGTTTCTGAATTATCTGCTCTTTCTTGTGAACCTACCTATCTAATTTTTCATCAGGATAAGGCAGTCTTAAAAAAACTATTTTGATTTCTTGCCAAATGTTGTTTCTTCTGAGAGCATCAGTATATAATTTGTTGTTCCATCTTTGTGTCCTAATCCCAAGTCTGCTTCAGAAAGATCTTACATTGATGCTACTAAGGCCTTTAGACAAACTTCTAGTTTGTTCACTCATTTTTCTGGCTCTAGGAAAGGACAGAAGGTTTCTTCAATTTATTTAGCTTCTTGGTTGAAACTTTTGATTCACAAGGCTTATTTAGAGGTAGGTCAGCCTCTACTGCAATGGATTACTGCTTATTCTACAAGATCAGTTGCTACTTCATGGGCTTTTAAGAATGAGGCCTCAATTGATCAAACTTGTAAAGCATCTAATTGGTCTTCTCTGCACGCTTTTACTCATTTTTACCATGTTTTTGCTTCCTCTGAGGCAACTTTTGGCAGAAAAGTGCTTCAGGTAGTTGTTTCAGTTTGATTCTTGTCTTTTTCAGGTTTTGAAGTGCATCATTTTTTTATTGTGGTTGTGGATTTAATTTTTTTTGAGAAAAGGGTGTTTTTAAATCCCTCCCTTTGTGTTATTACTCGAGGACTCCACAGATTGGGTATTCGTTACCATTAGTAATGGATCGTGGACTCTCACCACCTGTATGAAAGAAAATATAATTTATGCTTATCTGATAAATTAATTTATTTCATGGTGATGAGAGTCCACAAGACCCCTCCCTTTATTTGTTAAGGGTTTTGTTTTCTTTTTTAAGCACATTGTTTTCCCTGCTCCATTTGGTTCGCGCTCGTTTTCTATCCTCACTTCTGCTTGGCTATGTGTTAGACTTAAAAGAATAGACTGAGGTATGTGTGAGGTGGGAGGAGTTATAAAGAGCTCTTGGAGTGTGGGAATCTTTGTCTCCTCATAGTGGTAGGGAATGTAATTCCCATGAGTAATGGATTGTGGACTCTCACCACCATGAAATAAATGATTTATCAGATAAACATAAATTATGTTTTTACTGCACCCAAAGGGGAATTGCAGTGGTTGAACAAAGCATTAGAAGCAAAAAAAAGCATGTGATATTGTATATCAAATTTGCATATCTTACCCAGAGTTCTCTGTTACATTAGTAACAATGTATACAGAGTATTTCTAGGGAAATGCAAGTAAGAATACTTGCCTAGATTTGCTAATTTTCTATACAATACTTCTAAAAACAAGGGATCTTTAGATACTTATCGATGTTTTCTTTTAAATGGCTCAAGTTTTCTTCCAGTTTCTTCTCTATCTGTCATTGTTGTCCCTTCACCATCGTCCATCTACAATTATAATAGAAAGCAATATTTAGAATGTATTACATTATCTATGTATCTATCTATCTATCTATCTATCTATCTATCATCTATCATCTATCTGTCTGTCTATCTGTTCCTCTCTGAGTTATTGACATAATTATTACATTTGAGTAATTAGTTCCATATCCATATGAGCTCACCCTCTCAAGGAAAATAACATGATAGGGACGTATTTGATGCACATATAAACAGCAAGACATTATGAATACATTTTTGACACTTTTTAAATTAAAATCCAATTGGTAGCTTTTCCGCATATGGCATGCTGAGATTGGAAACCTTTCTTGGCAAAAGTATTTTGATATGTTATGAGTTCCAGTTGCCTGAAAAAGGGTAACCTGCATTTACTGTCCCTTATACAAATAACGGCAACATGGCTAAACCCTCAGGGGCCGATTTATCATGTGTCGGGCGGACATGATCCAATGTAGCAGATCATGTCCACCTGACATCGATAAATGCAGACAGCATACGGAATGTGGCATAAGGAATACACCTAGATGTCTTCTCACTTCTTATCTTTTGCCAGGCCGGTGAATGACCATTGGCATATTATATAACTCCCCTGACATTGGGAATATGGGATTCTGTGGGAGATTGTGAGGACACATAGGGTTAATATGGCCTAGTTTCCATTAAGGTGGTAAAGTTTGGAAACTTGTGGAAACATAAAAAATCTCCATAGACTTTAATAGAGATCAATGTTTTTATCATCAGTTTCCACAATTTACAAACTAGGCCTATGTTTGGTGTCCAGGCAATTAAGTGTTTTAGAAATCTTTACTAAATTATAGGCCCAGTTTCCAATGCTGTTGTAAACTATGTAAACTTGTGATAACATAAAACATCTTCACCATAGACTTTAATGGAGATCCTTGCTATGACACAGTTTACAACAGCAAAGGGAATTAGGTCTATAATATGCTAACAGCTAATGAGAATTAAGAAATCATGAAGGATAATCTGTCTTAAAAAAAATATCTACACCATTTTATGCTTGCTCATATATTACCTTGCTGAATATGTAAATTGTATTTATCTTTGTTTTATATGGATCAAGGGTAAAAAGTTCAATATGTTCGTAATCTGATGTGCAAAATAAATATGCTTCATGGGATAAAAGGCATATAAAACAATGTGGGCCAGATTACAAATGGCGGGCTATTTAGCTGGAAGTAAACCTTTAACGTGTGCGAGTTAGTGCACGTATTACAAATTGAAAGTAAATTGTATGCAAACAAAACCCGACGCACACTAACATCAGGGTCTCGGAAATCGTGACTGTGTTAACATATTCGTCCCATAGACTTTAATGTAGTGCACTTTAAAAAAAGAAAAACTGGTTTGTGCTTGAGCGAGCACGTTTACTTTCAACTTGCAATATGCGTGCAAGTTAACGTGGTCGCGATAACCAATATCAATAGCGTGCCACTTGTAATCTAGCCCTATATCTGTACAAATTTGTAATGAATTTGTCACCACTTTCCGGACTTTGTTATTCTAAACATAGTTTGGTCATTTTCATTTTCACAATTAGAGTGCACTGTCTGAATTAGAGTGTGTTGTCTGAGTTCACATTGAACTTGAATATTAACTTCTTGGCTTGTCTTACAAGGTAGTAAATTATTAAATGAACACATTTAAAAATTTTCTTCAATTTGCAGGCCCCCTGTCCCATGTGGCAGCCATCAGCCAATCAGATACTCATATGTATACACTGTGAACTCTTGCACATGATTAGTAATAGCCAGTCTCATAGAAAGTGTGCCAATAAAAGGAATGTGCACAATTTGATAATGGTAGAAAATTTGAAAGTCTCTTAAAACTGTATGCTCTATCTGAATCATGAAGGTTTAAATACGACTTTAATGTCCCTTTAAAATGTTTACACAATGGCCAATTAGCGACCCATAGGCCGTATGTGTCCCTCTACACTACTTTTTAAGGCCCCCTGGGAAAAAGCAGAACTAAAACTGTGTGTCATCGTTTTTGTTGCCCTAGAAAAAAAGAGAAACTAAAAATCTGTGTTTTAGGGACTTCTGGTAAATGGGCAAACATGGTGGCCACAACTCAAAAGCACACTCTGGAGGAGAGGACATCAGTCAGAGGGTATCCAGGAACTTTACATTATGGGGCCGATTTATAAATGTCTGGCAGACATAATCCGCTATAGCGGATCATGTCTGCCAGCCATCGCTGAATGCCAACAGCATACGCAAAGCAAATGTTTAATTATGACTTTACTGTCCCTTTAATTGGGTGTTGTGTCAGTGGATATTTTCATAAAATATATTTATTATGAGTGTGTTTAATATCCATACATTTTTAAAGGCTCTTAAAGGGACATTAAATTAAAAGAAAAGATTAGTTTGAGAATAACATGTAGATGTATTTTTAAAGTTTTATTAGTTGTTTAAATATTAACAAAATAAGTGTAAAGTTTTAGGAGTGCAGCACTAAATATTGTTTGCATGCAAGCGATATTAGCGTTCCACTGAGTAATACCAGCACACACTAAGGCTTGCATTCGCATTGCTAGGAAGCATTGCACTAATGAGAGTGCACTTCCATAGGCTTCAATGGGAGCCTCTTTAAGATGTTGTTAGAGACGGCATCAGAACTTCATGCAGCAAAGGGGGTAAGTAGTGCAGCGATGGGCATCAATTTGTAAATATATATTTATGTGTTAACAGAGGCGTAACTAGAAACCACAGGGCCCAGGTTCAAGAATCTAAGAAGGGCCCCTCCTACCCCCCCCCCCAAAAAAAATAAAGGTGAATTATTTACATATAATTTTTATTTTATTTTTACATTTAACACAGAAAAAAAATGTGAATCAGAAAAGGATGTACCCTGTGCCCACAGTCTGTGAGATGGTCTGACCCCCTATTAATGTATATAGTGACACTGCTTATCCCACCAGTACTGTATATAGTGAGTTAGTGACACAGTTTGTAATCTGCCGGTGAGATGGCTGGCCTGACCCTACCCATCCCCAGTACTTTATAAAGTGAACACAGTAGTCTGTGACATAGTCCAGCCCCCCATACTGTATATAGTGGTACTGTATACTGACACTGTTTACCCCCCGCTATAGTAACAAGGTCTGTAATTTGCTGGTTCCACAAACATACACACACATACATGCATAAATACACACACAGTCACATACATACACACACACACACACAGTCACATACATACACACACAGTCACATACATATACACACACAGTCACATACATACATACATACATACATACACACAGTCACATACATACACACACAGTCACATACATACACACACACAGTCACATACATACATACATACACACAGTCACATACATACATACACACAGTCACATACATACATACACACAGTCACATACATACACATACACAGTCACATACACACACACACAGTCACATACATACACACAGTCACATACATACACACACACAGTCACATACACACACACAGTCACATACATAAACACACAGTCACATACATACATACACACACACACACACACACACACATAAACACCAATGGGTAAAACAAAAACACTAACCCCTGTAGTCAGAGACACTAGTGAGACATCATGTCACACTCATATAATATCAGTGCAGGCAGTGGCAGGTCAATGTTTTTTATTGAAGAAAAAAAAAATTGTTTTGAAGCTGGCCCCAGTCGCAGTTTCGCCCCTGTGTGTTAATATGTGTATATACACATATTTACACATAAATATAAAAGTATATAAGCATATAAATATATGACCACAATTTAAATGCATATGTATATGATTACACACATACATATCTACAGGGTATGTGTTAATATATGTATATACACATATTAGGACATAACTATATAAGTATGATATATATTTACTGGGAACACACAGTTCTCATAGACCGCAATTTAAAGGCACCCCCCTCCCACCAATTTTAGACCCTGAAAACTGCCTAGTGCAGTTGTTTTTAATTTTAAAAAAATGCTACTTTTTTAATTAAAAACTATAATGCCCTCTATTTTGAGAGCATTTGGGGCACTTTTAGAAAATTAACCAGAGATTGGATCTCTGGTTAATTTTCTGAGCGCTTATAATGGCTGGTTAATTATTGCGCGCCCGCAAATGGGCACATTTATTGCTTAGAGTCTAAGGCCTAGATTTAGAGTTCTGCAGCCAAAGGGGTGCGTTAGCTACGCGTGCTTTTTTTTGGCCGCACCTTTTAAATACTGCTGGTATTTAGAGTTCACAGAATGGCTGCGTTTTCAGTGCGTTAGGCTCCAAAAAGGGAGCGTAGAGCATAATTTACCGCCACTGCAACTCTAAATACCAGCGGTGCTTACGGACACGGCCAGCTTCAAAAACGTGCTCGTGCACGATTCCCCCATAGGAAACAATGGGACAGTTTGAGCTGAAAAAAAACCTAACACCTGCAAAAAAGCAGCGTTCAGCTCCTAACGCAGCCCCATTGTTTCCTATGGGGAAACACTTCCTAAGTCTGCACCTAACACCCTAACATGTACCCCGAGTATAAACACCCCTAGCCTTACACTTATTAACCCCTAATCTGCCGCCCCCGCTATCGCTGACCCCTGCATATTATTTTTAACCCCTAATCTGCCCCTCTGTACACCTCCGCAACCTACGTTATCCCTATGTGCCCCTAACACCGCCGACCCCTATATTATATTTATTAACCCATAATCTGCCCCCCACAACGTCGCCGCCAGCTACCTACAATTATTAACCCCTAATCTGCCGACCGGACCTCACCGCTACTATAATAAAGTTATTAACCCCTAATCCGCCTCACTCCCGCCTCAATAACCCTATAATAAATAGTATTAACCCCTAATCTGCCCTCCCTAACATCGCCGACACCTAACTTCAAGTATTAACCCCTAATCTGCCGATCGGACCTCACCGCTACTCTAATAAATTTATTAACCCCTAAAGCTAAGTCTAACCTTAACACTAACACCCCCCTAAATTAAATATAATTTAAATCTAATGAAATAAATTAACTCTTATTAAATAAATTATTCCTATTTAATGCTAAATACTTACCTGTAAAATAAACCCTAATATAGCTACAATATAAATTATAATTATATTGTAGCTATTTTAGGATTAATATTTATTTTACAGGCAACTTTGTATTTATTTTAACCAGGTACAATAGCTATTAAATAGTTAATAACTATTTAATAACTACCTAGTTAAAATAATTCCAAAATGACCTGTAAAATAAATCCTAACCTAAGTTACAATTAAACCTAACACTACACTATCAATAAATTAATTAAATAAACTACCTACAATTATCTACAATTAAACCTAACACTACACTATCAATAAATTAATTAAATACAATACCTACAAATAAATACAATTAAATAAACTAACTAAAGTACAAACAATAAAAAAGAACTAAGTTACAAAAAATAAAAAAATATTTACAAACATTAGAAAAATATTACAACAATTTTAAACTAATTACACCTACTCTAAGCCCCCTAATAAAATAACAAAGCCCCCAAAATAAAAAAATGCCCTACCCTATTCTAAATTTAAAAAGTTCAAAGCTCTTTTACCTTACCAGCCCTCAAAAGGGCCTTTTGTGGGGCATGCCCTAAAGAATTCAGCTCTTTTGCCTGTAAAAGAAAAATACAACCCCCCAACATTAAAACCCACCACCCACATACCCCTAATCTAACCCAAACCCCCCTTAAATAAACCTAACACTACCCCCTGAAGATCATCCTACCTTGAGTTGTCTTCACTCAGCTGAGCCACCGATGGAACCGAAGAAGAGATCCGGAGCGGCAGAAGTGATCCTCCAAGGGGCGCTGAAGAAATCTTCCATCCGATGAAGTGATCCTCCAGGCGGCGCTAAAGAAGTCTTCCATCCCGACGATGTCATCTTCCAAGCGGGGTCTTCAATCTTCTTCTACAGGATCCATCTTCATTCCGCCGACGCGGAACATCCTTCTTCCCCAACGGACTACCGACGAATGAAGGCTCCTTTAAGGGACGTCATCCAAGATGGCGTCCCTCGAATTCCGATTGGCTGATAGGATTCTATCAGCCAATCGGAATTAAGGTAGGAAAAATATGATTGGCTGATGGAATCAGCCAATCAGATTCAAGTTTAATCCGATTTGCTGATCCAATCAGATTGAGCTCGCATTCTATTGGCTGATCGGAACAGCCAATAGGATGCGAGCTCAATCTGATTGGCTGATTCAATCAGCCAATCAGATTTTCCCTACCTTAATTCCGATTGGCTGATAGAATCGTATCAGCCAATCGGAATTCGAGGGGCGCCATCTTGGATGACGTCATTTAAAGGAACCTTCATTCGGACTTAGGACGTCGCAAGAAGAGGATGGATCCGCGCCAGAGGTCTTCAACATGGAGCCGCTTGGAAGAAGATGGTTGCCAGTCCGGATCTACTCTTCTGCCCGGATAGCATGAAGACTTTGGAGCCTCTTCTGGACCTCTTCAGCCGTCGCTTGATAGAAGACTTCAGCCGGATGATGGATCTCCAGCCTCCGCTTGGGCTTGGATGAAGATTTCGGAGCCTGGAGCGATCGGTGATACCTGGCATGGTGAAGACTAGGTAGGAAGATCTTCAGGGGCTTAGTGTTAGGTTTATTTAAGGGGGGTTTGGGTTAGATTAGGGGTATGTGGGTGGTGGGTTGTAATGTTGGGGGGGGGTATTATATGTTTTTTTTTAAAGGCAAAAGAGCTGAATTCTTTGGGGTATGCCCCGCAAAAGGCCCTTTTAAGGGCTGGTAAGGTAAAAGAGCTTTTCTATTTTAATTTTAGAATAGGGTATGGCATTTTTTTATTTTGGGGGGCTTTGTTATTTTATTAGGGTGCTTAGAGTAGGTGTAATTAGCTTAAAATTGTTGTAATATTTTTATTATGTTTGTAATTCATTTTTTTATTTTTTGTACTTTAGTTAGTTTATTTAATTGTATTTATTTGTAGGTATTTAATTTAATTTATTTATTGATAGTGTAGTGTTAGGTTTAATTGTAGATAATTGTAGGTATTTTATTTAATTAATTTATTGATAGTGTAGTGTTAGGTTTAATTGTAACTTAGGTTAGGATTTATTTTACAGGTAATTTTGTAATTATTTTAACTATTTTAGCTATTAAATAGTTATTAAATAGTTATTAACTAAATAGTTTATTTTCCTTGTCCCGAGGAATAGAGCCAGTTGGCTGGAAGACACCCACAGAGGGTAAGGTGGTGTGAATCTGACTGCCCTTTAAGCCATTCCATTGGCCTGCGGGTAATGTGGACTTGACGTGGAATGTGCAAAATCATATTCTTTGCAGAAAGAACTGAACTGCATTCCATTATCACTCACCAACTCCATTGGTATGCCCCATCGGGTGAACAAGCTCTTGAGACGAGTGATAATGGCTTGACATGATTTCATTCAAAGGTGCAATTTCCAAATACCTGGAATAGTAGTCGATCACGACTAGGTATTTTTTCCCGTGCAGTAAGCACAAATCAGCAGCTATTTACTGCCATGGGCCTGCAGGCAGCGGAGTAGAAATCAAGGGCTCCCTTCTCTGAGTAGGCTGGCGTTCCCGGCAAAAGGCACATTTTGACAGATGACTTGCAATGTCGGAACTGATCCTTGGCCACCATACTGCCATAGCTGCCCTTTCTCTGCACTTTGTAATGCCCAAGTGGCCATCATGAATCCTGCTTAACATCTCCTGCCGCATGCTAACAGGAATAACATTGCAGTCCTGGAACTGCACCAACACATCCAGCTCAGTGAGCTGCAACCTTTCTGACTGGTAAGAACTTAAAGACATTCAGGCTGCCCAGTTCTCGAGCCAACCTTCTGTTATGTACTTTATAACTTCTTGAAGGTCTGAATCTAAATATGTCTCCTTTCTTATTTGTTCTAGCTTCCCTGATGAAATGGATTTGGAGGCCAGAACTGAATCTACATACACCTTCACATCTTATTCCATTGAAGATTCTTCAGCAGCAGCCAGCGGGAGCCTGGAAAGTGTATCTGCCACAACCAGTTGTTTTCCCAGCACATGCACTGCCTGAACGTTGAACCTGAGCACCCTCATTAGAAGTCTCTGGCATCTTAGGGGTGTTTTGTCAATATCATAGGAGTTGATTAGACTAGCGGTTTATGGTCAGTCTCCAGACTAAATCTCTCTAAACCCACTAGGTAACGCTGAAAGCGCTCACAGGCCCAAACTGCAGCCAGGCACTCTTTCTCAATTTGGGCGTATTTCAACTCAGAAGCCTTCAGTGTACGGGAACAGTAAGCAATGGGCTGTAGTTTGTTCTCATTCAACTGCAGGAGGGCGGCCCCTAACCCATAACTGTTCGCATCAGCACTAACCACAGTCTTTTTGGAAGGGATAAAGAACCCCAACACTGGAGCAGACCCCAGCAGGGACTTGACCTGCACAAAGGATTCTTCCTGTGAAGGTCCCCAGACCCAGGCAGCATCTTTCTTTAGCAACTCTGTGATAGGATGTAGTATTGTGGATAAATCTGGAAGGAACCTGCCCACATAATTTACGAGGCCCAATATTTGTCTCAGCTCATGTACGTCAGAAGGACTTTTCATTTGTTCAATAATACAGATTTTATCGGGGTCCGGCTTGATGCCATCCCCATTGATGATATGCCCAAAGTAACATAACTCAGCTTTCCTAAAATGGCATTTCTCCTTATTTAACTTCAGCCCGGACTCTCTAATGATCTGCAGCACACAGCTCAATCGTTGATCATGTTCTTTCAATGTAGACCCATTCACCAAGATGTTGTCCATGAAGCCTGCCGTGCCCACGTGGTCTCTTAGGAGAGAACTCATTTCTCCTTGAAAGATTTCAGGAGCAGAGGATATCCCGAAGGAAAGTCTGCAGAAGCAAAACTGACCTACCGGTGTAATGAAGGTAGTCAGTCTGCGGCACTTTGGATCTAGAGTAGTGATGTCGCGAACCTAAAAATTTTGGTTCGCGAACTGCGGACCGCCATTGACTTCAATAGGCAGGCGAACTTTAAAACCCACAAAGACTCTTTCTGGCCACAATAGTGATGGAAAAGTTGTTTCAAGGGGACTAACACCTGGACTGTGGCATGCCGGAGGGGGATCCATGGCAAAACTCCCAAGGAAAATTACATAGTTGATGTAGAGTCTGGTTTTAAGCCATAAAGGGCCTTAATCACCTAACATTCCTAAAAAATTTTTGAATAACGTGCTTTAAAACATCAGGTATGATGTTATATTGATCAGGTAGTGTAAGGGTTACGCCCGCTTCACAGTGACAGACCAAACTCCCCGTGTAACGCACCGCAAACAACTGCAAACAGTCCATTTGCACAACCACGAGATAGATTTGATAGATAGATACATAGATTACATAGCTCAATAGATGCAATATACATATGATAGATACAAATTACATAGATCAATAGATGCAATATACATTTGATAGATACGAATTACATAGATCAATCGATGCAATATACATTTGATAGATACGAATTACATAGATCAATAGATGCAATTTATATTTGATAGATATGATTGATAGTTAGATAGATTTGATCGATAAATAGATAGATTTGATAGATATATGATTTCCCTGACAGAGTATAACAATAAGACATGCGGTCTGGGACCTGTGGTGTGTTAAGTAGTATTATTCTTAGCAGTTTACTACCTGTTACTCCCCCTATCGGGGGAGGTCTATATGGCCTGCATTTTTGGAACAGGGAGATGGAAGAAGATGATTGGTCTGTCCTCCTACTTCAAATTTGGCCTAAACACAAGTGGCTGTCTCAAATCAGTCCGGCCACGATATAGATAGATTTGATAGATAGATATACATAGATTGATAGTTAGATAGAATCGATAGAAGATGAATAGATCAATTTGATAGATATATAATTACCCTGACAAAGTATAATCATAAAACATGCGGTCTAGGACCCATGGTAACTAGGTTGTGTTAAGTAGTACTATTCTTAGCACTTTAATCCCTGTAACTCCCCCTATCGGGGGAGGTCTATATGGCCTGCATGATTACCCTGACAAATTATAACAACAAGACATGCGGTCTGGGACTCATGGTAACTAGGTTGTGTTTATGTTAGTACTATTCTCAGCACTTTAATCCATGTTAGTCTCCCTATCTGTGTAGGTCTATATGGCCTGCATGATTACCCTGAGAAAGTATAACAACAAGACATGCGGTCTGGGACCCATGGTAATTAGGTTGTGTTTAGTAATACTATTCTTAGCACTTTAATCCCTTTTACTCGCCCTATCGGGGGAGGTCTATATGGCCTGCATGATTACCCTGACAAAGCATAACAACAAGACTTGCGGTCTGGGACCCATGGTAACTAGGTTGTGTTAAGTAGTACTGTTCTTAGCACTTTAATACCTGTTAGTCCCGATATCGGGGGAGGTCTATATGGCCTGCATGATTACCCTGACAAAGTATAATAATAAAACATGCGGTCTGGGAGCCATGGTAACTAGGTTGTGTTAAGTAGTACTATTCTTAGCACTTTAATCCCTGTAACTCCCCTTATCGGGTGAGGTCTATATGGCCTGCCTGATTACCCTGACAAAGTATCACAACAAGACATGCGGTCTGCGACCCATAGTAACTAGGTTGTGTTAAGTAGTACTGTTCTTAGCAGTTTAATACCTGTTACTCCCCATATTGGGGGAGGTCTATATGGCCTGCCTGATTACCCTGACAAAGTATCACAACAAGACATGGGGTCTGGGACTTATGGTAACTAGGTTGTGTTAAGTAGTACTGTTCTTAGCAGTTTAATACCTGTTACTCCCCCTATCTGGGGAGGTCTATATGGCCTGCATGATTACCCTGACAAAATATAACAATAAGACATGCGTTCTGGGACCCATGGTAAGGTTGTGTTAATTAGTACTATTCTTAGCACTTTAATCCCTGTAACTCCCCCTATTGGGGGAGGTCTATATGGCCTGCCTGATTACCCTGACAAAATATAACAATAAGACATGCGGTCTGTGACCCATGTTAAGGTTGTGTTAAGTAGTACTATTCGTAGCAGTTTAATCCATTTTACTCCCCCTATCGGGGGAGGTCTTTATGGCCTGCCTGATTACCCTGACAAAATATAACAATAAGACATGTGGTCTGGGAGCCATGGTAACTAGGTTGTGTTAAGTAGTACTATTCTTAGCACTTTAATATGTGTTACTCCACCTATCCAGTGGAGTTCCATATGGCCTGCCTGAGTACCCTGACAAAATATAACAATAAAACATGTGGTCTGGGAGCCATGGTAACTAGGTTGTGTTAAGTATTACTATTCTTAGCACTTTAATATGTGTTACTCCCCCTATTGGGTGAGGTCTATTATTGTCTGCCCGATTACCCTGAAAAAATATAACAACAAGACATGCGGACTGGGACCCATGGTAAGGTTACTTCCTTTTGCACAATAGAGTACAGGTATGGCATCGATTTTAGGAACCCAGAGATAATTTTTAGGAACCGGGAGATGGAAAAAAATACTTGGACACCCAGTACAGGTCGTTCTCCTTCAGCCTTTTTATACGAGGGTCCAGGACCCTCAACAGAAACAATAGCATGAAACACCACATATGCCATCCTTTTGAACAATCCAATACAGGTATGGCATCGATTTTTGGAACCCAGAGATAATTTTTAGGAACCGGTAGATGGAAAAAGATACGTGGACACCCAGTACAGGTCGTTCTCCTTCAGCCTTTTTATACGAGGGTCCAGGACCCTCAACAGAAACAACAGCATGAAACACCACATATGCCATCCTTTTGAACAATCCAGTAAAGGTATGGCATCGATTTTAGGAACCCGGAGATAATTTTTAGGAACCGGGAGATGGAAAAAGATGCTTGGACACCCAGTACAGGTCGTTCTCCTTCAGCCTTTTTATACGAGGGTCCCCGACCCTCAACAGGCACAACAGCATGAAATACCACATATGCCATCCTTTTGCACAATAGAGTACAGGTATGGCATTGATTTTAGGAACCCGGAGATAATTTTTAGGAACCGGGAAATTGAATAAAAAACGTGCTTGGACACCCAGTACAGGTCGTTCTCCTTCAGCCTTTTTATTCGATGGTCCACGACCCTCAACAGCCACAGCAGCATGAAACACCACATATGCCATCCTTTTGCACAATAGAGTACAGGTATGGCATTGATTTTAGGAACCCGGAGATAATTTTTAGGGACCGGGAAATTGAACAAAAAACATGCTTAGACACCCAGTACAGGTCGTTCTCCTTCAGCCTTTTTATACGATGGTCCACGACCCTCAACAGGCAAAACAGCATGAAACACCACATATGCCATCCTTTTGCACAATAGAGTACAGGTATGGCATCGTTTTTAGGAACCCATAGATAATTTTTCGGAACAGTGAGATGGAAAAAGATGCTTGGTCGGTCCTCCTACTACAAATTTGGGGCACTGTGCGTGCAATCTACTGTGCCACCAGATATGAGTGGTGCGTTAATGAGTACTATTCTTAACAGTTTCATCACTGTTATGTGCCTTTTTTTGGTTTGGGTTTTGTAGCAGCGGCCAGAAAAATTGATGTTTGTAAAACAGTTAGAAAGTGCCCTAAAACCTTGCGGCTTGAACACTAGTTGTTGGCGGATAAGTCACGCAAGTCATCTGGCATTCTAAGAAAGAATACGGCAGCATGTGTACCATTTGTAGCCCAAGGCAGCTCATCTCATCATCAGGCCTTTTTTACTCAAATGTATCGCCCAATGTCAGTCCCTTTGGGATCCATCCCTCATTCATTTTAATAAAGGTGAGATAATCAAGACTTTTTTGACCTAGGCGACTTCTCTTCTAAGTGACAAAACCTCCTGCTGCACTGAAGGTCCTTTCTGACAGGACACTTGAAGTGGGGCAGGCAAGAAGTTCGATTGCAAATTGGGATAGCTCAGGCCACAGGTCAAGCCTGCACACCCAGTAGTCAAGGGGTCCATCGCTCCTCAGAGTGTCTGGATCCCGAAAAGGCTCTGGCGATGCATAGGAGTTAAAAAGGTCCGCATGTCCTCCATCAACAACACGTCAGGAAAGCATCCTGTCCTTGCCACCGTGGTTGTGGGAGGAGGAGGATTACTTTCATCTCTTCCCCTGTTAGATTCCCGTGCTGTGATATCACCCTTATACACTGTGTAAAGCATAGTTTTTAATTTATTTTTGAAGTGCTCCATCCTTTCCGACTTGTGGGAATTTGGTAACATTTCAGTCACTTTATGCTTATACCGGGGGTCTAGTAGCGTGGACACCCAGTACAGGTCGTTCTCCTTCAGCTTTTTTATACGAGGGTCCCTCAACAGGCACGACAGCATGAAATACCCCATTTGCACAAGGTTGGATGCCGAGCTAATCATGTCCCGTTCCTCGTCCTCACTGATGTCACTGAAGGTATCTTCTTTCCCCCAGCCACGTACAACACCACGGGTACCAGATAGGTGACAACAACGAGCACCCTGGGATGCCTGTTGTGCTTGGTCTTCCTCCTCCTCCTCAAAGCCACATTCCTCCTCTGACTCCTCTTCCTCACAATCCTCTTCCTGCGTTGCCGCAGGTCCAGCAAGCGATGCTGATAAGGCTGTTTCTGGTGGTGACACCACAACTCTTCCTCTTCACGCTCATCTACGGCCTGATCCAGCACTCTTCGCAGGGCACGCTCCAGGAAGAAAACAAATGGTATGATGTCGCTGATGGTGCCTTCGGTGTGACTGACAAGGTTTGTCACCTCCTCAAAAGGACGCATGAGCCTACAGGCATTGCGCATGAGTATCCAGTAATTTGGAAAAAAAATCCCCAGCTCCCCAGAGGCTGTCCTAGCACCCCGGTCATACAAATACTCATTAACAGCTTTTTCTTGTTGGAGCAGGAGTGTTGAATTCCAACGTGTCAGGCTGTCGCAAATCAAGCACCTCACTGGCAGGTTGTTTCAACGCTGGATATCGGACAAGTGCGCCATGGCCGTGTAGGAACGCCTGAAATGGCCACACACCTTCCTGCCCTGCTTCAAGACGTCCTGTAAGCCTGGGTACTTATGCACAAGTGTTGTACAATCAGATTACACACATGTGCCATGCACGGCACATGTGTCAACTTGCCCAATTTCAATGCTGCCACCAAATTACTTCCATTGTCAGAAACAACTTTGCCAATCTCCAGTTGGTGCGGAGTCAGCCACTGATCCACCTGTGCGTTCAGGACGGACAGGAGTGCTGGTGCGGTGTGACTCTCGGCTTTCAGGCAAGTCAACCCCAAGACGGCGTGACACTGCCGTATCCGGGATGTTGAATAGTACCTGGGGAGCTGGGGAGGTGCCATTGATGTGGAGCAAGACGCAGCAGCAGAAGAGGACTCAGCCGAGGAAGAGGTTATGGAAGAGGATAGAGTAGGAGGAGCAGCAGGCCTGCCTGCAAGTCGTGGTGGTGTCACCAACTCCTCTGCAGAGCCACGCATTCCATGCTTGGCAGACGTCAGCAGGTTTACCCAATGCGCAGTGTAGGTGATATACCTGCCCTGACCATGCTTTGCAGACCAGCTATCAATGGTCATGTGGACCCTTGCCCCAACGCTGTGTGCCAGACATGCCATTACTTCCTTTCGCACAATCGAGTACAGGTTTGGGATTGCCTTTTGTGAAAAGAAATTTCGGCCAGGTACCTTCCACTGCGGTGTCCCAATAGATACAAATTTTTTGAAAGCCTCAGACTCCACCAGCTTGTATGGTAAAAGCTGGCGGGCTAAGAGTTCAGACAAGCCAGCTGTCAGACGCCGGGCAAGGGGGTGACTTTGGGAAATTAGCTTCTTACGCTCAAACAACACCTGACTGTGGGCAGATGACCAGGAACTGCTACGTAAGAGAGTCTGAGTGGAGGATGGTTGAGAGGGGGCAAGGAGGGCAGCAGTGGTTGACGTGGCTGAAGATGCTGGACCAGGAGGAGGAGGGCGGATTTGAGTTTGTGTGCTGCTTCTACTCATGTCCCAATGTGGGCCAGCACTCCTGTAACCAGTGCACGTGAAGACAGGGGTAAAACTGCCAAACCCCACCAATAATCCAAAGAATAGTGTAGTCCACAGCACTAATATATTTTCTCAATATGCTTTATTCAGACATTTAAAACAGCAACGTTTCGTGACCATATGTCACTTAATCACTTAATCACTTAATCATGCTATACCAGTATAGCATGATTAAGTGACATATGGTCACGAAACGTTGCTGTTTTAAATGTCTGAATAAAGCATATTGAGAAAATATATTAGTGCTGTGGACTACACTATTCTTTGGCTTCTACTCATGTGTTCTTCCCATCGGCGTTTGTGACGTGAGACCATGTGCCTTCGCAAAGCAGTTGTTCCTAGGTGGGTGTTGGACTTCCCATGACTCAGTTTATTTTGGCACAGGTTGCAAATGGCATTGCTGTTGTCAGAGGCAGACACACAAAAAAAATGCCACACTGCTGAGCTCTGTGATGACGGCATTCTGGTGGTGTCAACTGCATGCGTTGATTGGGTGCTGTCTGGCTGACCCCGGGTGCCGATGCATGCTGTCTGACTGTGCCACTAGCTCCTTGCAACAACCTCCCCCTGCTTCCAACTCGTCTCCTCCTCCTCCTCTCTGTCTCCCTATCTGAACTTTCCCCCTCTTCTTCTTCTTCTCTTCTAGCGGGCACCCACATGACATCCACGGACACAACATCATCATCAACCGCTTCACTTGTATCTGACACATCAACAAAGGAAGCAGCAGCGGGTACATCATCATCATCATCATCATCACACCATACGTCCATGTCTGTAATGCTGCCTGACTGAGACATATCACTGTTATCTACATCCTCTCTCAATGATGGTTGCGCATCACTCATTTCTTCCAACTGATGTGTCAATAACTACTCTGACAAATCAAGTGAAGCGGCTATGGTGCTAGTGTTGGAGGTGGCGACAGGCGGGCGAGTGGCACTGGTCACTTGAGAGATGCCCAAAGCACAGCTGGAGGTGGATGGTGCGTCAAGGTTAGCACTAGGAGTGGAAGCTGTAGAAGATTGGGTGTCCTGTGTTAGCCATTCAACTAGGTCCTCCTCAGAACTTTTTGCTTCCCTGGCACCTGGCCTCTGAACACTGTGCATAGTTGTAGGGTCTAAGGGAATCACAGCACCACAACCACGACGGCACCTGCGGGGTGGCCTGCCTCTGCCTGTCCTTTTTTTTAAAATGTACACTTACAATACTATTAAACAAATTATATGAGTGGTGGCACTGAGCAAGTGGGCACAGTATGCGCTGTGAGCCTGACACAAAAAAGCAGACTGATGTTTCAAAGTAAAAAATGTTTATTTTTTAAATATTAAAAGTACTGTGACAACAAATATATATACTAACTTTACAAGTGGCCCTGGCACACACGCTTCGCAGGCAGGCAACTTCAATTAGATTACTATAGTAGACTGATGTTTCACAGTCAAAAAAGTTTTTGTATTAAATATTTAAAATACTGTTATAACAAATATGATTGGTGGCACTAGTTGGCAAGTGGGCCTGGCACACACGCTGGCAGGCAGCCAACTGCAATTCAATTGCACTAGCAGACTGATGATTCACAGTCAAAAAAGTTTTTATTTTAAATATTTATACTAATGTTATAACAAATATGATTGGTGGCACTAGTTGGCAAGTGGGCCTGGCACACACGCTGGGAGGAAGGCAACTGCAATTAGATTACACTAGCTGACTGATGCTTCGCAGTCAAAAAAGATTTTTTTAAAAATATTTACACTACGGTTATAACAAATATGATTGGTGGCACTAGTTGGCAAGTGGGCCTGGCACACACGCTGGCAGGCAGGCAACTGCAATTCAATTGCACTAGCAAACTGATGATTCACTGTCAAAAAAGTTTTTATTTTAAATATTTTCAAAACTGTTATAAAAAATTGGATTGGTGGCACTAGTTGGCTAGTGGGCCTGGCACACACGTTGGCAGGCAGGAAACTGCAATTCAATTATACTAGCAGACTGATGTTTCACAGTCAAAAAAGTTTTTATTTTAAATATTTACACTACTGTTATAACAAATATGAGTGGTGGCACTAGTTGGCAAGTGGGCCTGGCACACACGCTGGCAGGCAGGCAGGCAACTGCAATTCAATTGCACTAGCAGACTGATGATTCACAGTCAAAAAAGTTTTTATTTTAAATATTTACAATACTGTTATAACAAATATGATTGGTGGCAATAGTTGGCAAGTGGGCCTGGCACACATGCTGGCAGGCAACTTCAATTAGATTACATTAGCAGACTGATGTTTCACAGTCAAAAAATATTTTTTTAAAATATTTACACTACTGTTATAACAAATATGATTAGTGTCACTGGTTGGCAAGTGGGCCTGGCACACACGCTGGGAGGAAGGCAACTGCAATTAGATTACACTAGATGACTGATGTTTCACAGTCAAAAAAGATTTTATTTTAAATATTTACAATACTGTTATAACAAATATGATTGGTGGCACTAGTTGGCAAGTGGGCCTGGCACACATGCTGGCAGGCAGGCAACTGTTAATTCAATTGCACTAGCAGACTGATGATTCACAGTCAAAAAAGTTTTTATTTAAAATATTTACACTACTGTTATAACAAATATGATTCGTGGCACTAGTTGGAAAGTGGGCCTGGCACACACGCTGGCAGACAGGCAACTGCAATTAAATAACACTAGCAGACTGATGTAAAAGTTTTTTTTAAAAAAAGTTACACTAATGTTACAACAGATAGGAGTGGGGGCACTCAGTATAGAAGTAGGCACAGTATGTGCTGGCAGCCTGACACACAGGCTGGCACTAGTGGCAGGCTGGCCTGGCAACTAAAATTAAATAACACTAGAAGAGGACTGATGTAAAAGTTTTTTTTTAAAATGTTACACCAGATATAAGTGGTGGAAAACAGAGCTATTAATCACAGTATATGATGTGAGCCTGACACACAGGCCTAATGGGAAATGAAATTATATTACACTAGCAAAATGATGTAAAAGTTTTTTTTTTTAATTTTACACTAATGTTACACCAGATATCAGTGGTGGCACAGAGCAATTAACCACAGTATATGCTGTGTGAGCCTGACACACAGGCCTGATAGATAATGAAATTAGATTACACTAGCAAAATGATTTAAAAGTTTTTTTTTTAATTTACACTAATGTTAAGCAGATATGAGTGGTGGCTGACACAGAACAATTAACCACAGTATATGCTGTGTGAGCCTGAAACTCAGGCCTGATCGAAAATGAAATTAGATTACACTAGCAAAATGATTTAAAAGGTTTTTTTTAAAATTTACACTAATGTTAAGCAGATATGAGTGGTGGCTGGCACAGAGCAATTAACCACAATATATGCTGTGTGAGCCTGACACACAGGCCTGATAGAAAATGAAATTAGATTACACTAACAAAATGATTTAAAAGTTTTTTTTTTTTTAAATTTACACTAATGATTGTTAAGCAGATATCAGTGGTGGCACAGAGCAATTAACCACAGTATATGCTGTGTGAGCCTGACACACAGGCCTGATAGAAAATTAAATTAGATTACACTAGCAAAATTATTTAAAAGGTTTTTTTTTAAATTTACACTAATGTTAAGCAGATATGAGTGGTGGCTGGCACAGAGCAATTAACCACAGTATATGCTGTGTGAGCCTGACAAACAGGCCTGATAGAAAATGAAATTAGATTACACTAGCAAAATGATTTAAAAGTTTTTTTAAAAAAAAAATTACACTAATGTTAAGTAGATATCAGTGGTGGCACTAATCACAGTATATGCTGTGAGCCTCACACACAGGCTGACAGCCAGGCAAATGCAAATAAAATGACAAATAAAAAAAAACAAAAAACGACTGAAGTTCTAGCCCTAAAAAGGGCTTTTTGGGCTGAAGGTCTAGCCCTAAAAAGGGCTTTTTGGGGTGCTGTCCTTACAGCAGAGATTAGATGAGTCCTTCAGGACTGTAGTGGTCACTAAATACACTAGCCTAGCTATCTATTTCCCTGTAATATCATCAGCAGCAGCACTAAACCTCCTCTCACTAACAATGCAAGATCGTAATGAATCTAAAATGGCTGCTGCCCAGGAGCTGGGAGGGTCTGTGAGGGAGTGTCTGCTGCTGATTGGCTCAAATGGGTCTGCAGGCTGTGAGATACAGGGTCAAAGTTTCCTCAATGATGATGAATAGGGGGCGGATCGAACATCACATATGTTCGCCAGCGGCGGCGAACGCGAACAAGCTAAGGCCTAGATTTAGAGTTCGGCGGTAAAAGGGCTGTTAACGCTCCGCGGGCTTTTTTCTGGCCGCACCATAAATTTAACTCTGGTATCGAGAGTTAAAACAAATGCTGCGTTAGGCTCCAAAAAAGGAGCGTAGGGCATTTTTACCGCAAATGCAACTCTCGATACCAGAGTTGCTTACGGACGCGGCCGGCCTCAAAAACGTGCTCGTGCACGATTCTCCCATAGGAAACAATGGGGCTGTTTGAGCTGAAAAAAAACCTAACACCTGCAAAAAAGCAGCGTTCAGCTCCTAACGCAGCCCCATTGTTTCCTATGGGGAAACACTTCGTACGTCTGCACCTAACACCCTAACATGTACCCCGAGTCTAAACACCCCTAACCTTACACTTATTAACCCCTAATCTGCCGCCCCCGCTATCGCTGACCCCTGCATTACAGTTTTAACCCCTAATCTTCCGCTCCGTAAACCGCCGCAACCTACGTTATCCCTATGTACCCCTAATCTGCTGCCCCTAACATCGCCGACCCCTATGTTATATTTATTAACCCCTAATCTGCCCCCCACAACGTCGCCGACACCTGCCTACAATTATTAACCCCTAATCTGCCGAGCGGACCTGAGCGCTACTATAATAAAGTTATTAACCCCTAATCCGTCTCACTAACCCTATCATAAATAGTATTAACCCCTAATCTGCCCTCCCTAACATCGCCGACACCTACCTTCAATTATTAACCCCTAATCTTCCGATCGGAGCTCACCGCTATTCTAATAAATGTATTAACCCCTAAAGCTAAGTCTAACCCTAACACTAACACCCCCCTAACTTAAATATAATTTTAATCTAACGAAATAAATTAACTCTTATTAAATAAATTAATCCTATTTAAAGCTAAATACTTACCTGTAAAATAAATCCTAATATAGCTACAATATAAATTATAATTATATTATAGCTATTTTAGGATTAATATTTATTTTACAGGCAACTTGGTATTTATTTTAACTAGGTACAATAGCTATTAAATAGTTAAGAACTATTTAATAGTTACCTAGTTAAAATAATAACAAATTTACCTGTAAAATAAATCCTAACCTAAGATATAATTAAACCTAACACTACCCTATCAATAAAATAATTAAATAAACTACCTACAATTACCTACAATTAACCTAACACTACACTATCAATAAATTAAATAAACACAATTGCTACAAATAAATACAATTAAATAAACTAGCTAAAGTACAAAAAATAAAAAAGAACTAAGTTACAGAAAATAAAAAAATATTTACAAACATAAGAAAAATATTACAACAATTTTAAACTAATTACACCTACTCTAAGCCCCCTAATAAAATAACAAAGCCCCCCAAAATAATAAATTCCCTACCCTATTCTAAATTAAAAAAGTTACAAGCTCTTTTACCTTACCAGCCCTGAACAGGGCCCTTTGCGGGGCATGCCCCAAGAAGTTCAGCTCTTTTTCCTGTAAAAGAAAACATACAATACCCCCCCCCCCAACATTACAACCCACCACCCACATACCCCTAATCTAACCCAAACCACCCTTAAATAAACCTAACACTAAGCCCCTGAAGATCTTCCTACCTTGTCTTCACCATACCAGGTTCACCGATCCGTCCTGGCTCCGATATCTTCATCCAACCCAAGCGGGGGCTAGACATCCACTGAAGAAGTCCAGAAGAGGGTCCAAAGTCTTCCTCCTATCCGGCAAGAAGAGGACATCCGGACCGGCAAACATCTTCTCCAAGCGGCATCTTCTATCTTCTTCCATCCGGTGCGGAGCGGGTCCATCTTGAAGCAGGCGACGCGGATCCATCCTCTTCTTCCGATGTCTCCCGACGAATGACGGTTCCTTTAAGGGACGTCATCCAAGATGGCGTCCCTCGAATTCCGATTGGCTGATAGGATTCTATCAGCCAATCGGAATTAAGGTAGGAATTTTCTGATTGGCTGATGGAATCAGCCAATCAGAATCAAGTTCAATCCGATTGGCTGATCCAATCAGCCAATCAGATTGAGCTCGCATTCTATTGGCTGTTCCGATCAGCCAATAGAATGCGAGCTCAATCTGATTGGCTGATTGGATCAGCCAATCGGATTGAACTTGATTCTGATTGGCTGATTCCATCAGCCAATCAGAAAATTCCTACCTTAATTCCGATTGGCTGATAGAATCCTATCAGCCAATCGGAATTCGAGGGACGCCATCTTGGATGACGTCCCTTAAAGGAACCGTCATTCGTCGGGAGACATCGGAAGAAGAGGATGGATCCGCGTCGCCTGCTTCAAGATGGACCCGCTCCGCACCGGATGGAAGAAGATAGAAGATGCCGCTTGGAGAAGATGTTTGCCGGTCCGGATGTCCTCTTCTTGCCGGATAGGAGGAAGACTTTGGACCCTCTTCTGGACTTCTTCAGTGGATGTCTAGCCCCCGCTTGGGTTGGATGAAGATATCGGAGCCAGGACGGATCGGTGAACCTGGTATGGTGAAGACAAGGTAGGAAGATCTTCAGGGGCTTAGTGTTAGGTTTATTTAAGGGTGGTTTGGGTTAGATTAGGGGTATGTGGGTGGTGGGTTGTAATGTTGGGGGGGGGGGTATTGTATGTTTTCTTTTACAGGCAAAAGAGCTGAACTTCTTGGGGCATGCCCCGCAAAGGGCCCTGTTCAGGGCTGGTAAGGTAAAAGAGCTTGTAACTTTTTTAATTTAGAATAGGGTAGGGAATTTATTATTTTGGGGGGCTTTGTTATTTTATTAGGGGGCTTAGAGTAGGTGTAATTAGTTTAAAATTGTTGTAATATTTTTCTTATGTTTGTAAATATTTTTTTATTTTCTGTAACTTAGTTCTTTTTTATTTTTTGTACTTTAGCTAGTTTATTTAATTGTATTTATTTGTAGCAATTGTGTTTATTTAATTTATTGATAGTGTAGTGTTAGGTTAATTGTAGGTAATTGTAGGTAGTTTATTTAATTATTTTATTGATAGGGTAGTGTTAGGTTTAATTATATCTTAGGTTAGGATTTATTTTACAGGTAAATTTGTTATTATTTTAACTAGGTAACTATTAAATAGTTCTTAACTATTTAATAGCTATTGTACCTAGTTAAAATAAATACCAAGTTGCCTGTAAAATAAATATTAATCCTAAAATAGCTATAATATAATTATAATTTATATTGTAGCTATATTAGGATTTATTTTACAGGTAAGTATTTAGCTTTAAATAGGATTAATTTATTTAATAAGAGTTAATTTATTTCGTTAGATTAAAATTATATTTAAGTTAGGGGGGTGTTAGTGTTAGGGTTAGACTTAGCTTTAGGGGTTAATACATTTATTAGAATAGCGGTGAGCTCCGATCGGAAGATTAGGGGTTAATAATTGAAGGTAGGTGTCGGCGATGTTAGGGAGGGCAGATTAGGGGTTAATACTATTTATGATAGGGTTAGTGAGGCGGGTTAGGGGTTAATAACTTTATTATAGTAGCGGTGCGGTCCGCTCGGCAGATTAGGGGTTAATAAGTGTAGGCAGGTGTCGGCGACGTTGAGGGGGGCAGATTAGGGGATAATAAATATAATATAGGGGTCGGCGGTGTTAGGGGTAGCAGATTAGGGGTACATAGGGATAACGTAGGTGGCGGCGCTTTGCGGTCGGAAGATTAGGGGTTAATTATTTTAAGTAGCTGGCGGCGATGTTGTGGGGGGCAGATTAGGGGTTAATAAATGTAATATAGGGGTCGGCGGGGTTAGGGGCAGCAGATTAGGGGTACATAAGTATAACGTAGGTGGCGGTCGGAAGATTAGGGGTTAAAATTTTTAATCGAGTGGCGGCGATGTGGGGGGACCTCGGTTTAGGGGTACATAGGTAGTTTATGGGTGTTAGTGTACTTTAGGGTACAGTAGTTAAGAGCTTTATAAACCGGCGTTAGCCAGAAAGCTCTTAACTCCTGCTATTTTCAGGCGGCTGGAATCTTGTCGTTAGAGCTCTAACGCTCACTGCAGAAACGACTCTAAATACCAGCGTTAGAAAGATCCCATTGAAAAGATAGGCTACGCAAATGGCGTAGGGGGATCTGCGGTATGGAAAAGTCGCGGCTGTAAAGTGAGCGTTAGACCCTTTAATCACTGACTCCAAATACCAGCGGGCGGCCAAAACCAGCGTTAGGAGCCTCTAACGCTGGTTTTGACGGCTACCGCCGAACTCTAAATCTAGGCCTCAGTTTGCCGGGAACTGTTCTCCGACGAATAGTTCGCAACATCACTAATCTAGAGGTATCTGCAAGAAGCCGCTGGAAGCATCCAGTGTAGAGAAGAACTTTGCCCCAGCCAATTTTGGAGCTATGTCTTCAAGTGTCAGCAGCACATATCTCTCTCTCATCACCGCCTCATTCAGCCTTTTCAAGTCTACGCAGAGGAGTACCTTCCCGTGTTTCTTCGTAACAGGCACAATGGGGGCACACCAGTCAGTTGCTTCAAGAACCTCTTCAATAACTCCCATATTCTTCATACGCAGAAGTTCCTTTTCCACTTGAGGCATGAGTGGTAATGCTGTATGGGACTGCGTCACTTTAAGTTATATTCGGACTGGGTTGCAATTCAGTAGGCCCAATTCACCAAACATATCTTCTGAAATCTTATTCACTCTGGCTACTAGGCCCAAACCACAGGCTGCTTTTCTGCTCAATAAGTTGTTAACACACTGACCTCTAATCACATGCTCCCACATGGTGAATTTCCTCTGCTTGTACTCGCAGCTGGCAAGAAATTTCCCTGCACAATCAATGCGGCCACCAGGACTATGGACTTTTGTTGTAACTTTCGCCAGCTGAGACTGTCGAGGCAGTTTTATGAATGCTGCAAGGGACATAACAGTGATGTCTGCTCCTGTGTCAATCTTAAAGGCAACTTTGGCTCCCATTACAGTAAGCATAACCCTCCAATCTTCCTCTGAACCAGGCCGTTCAACAACAGACCCTACAAATGACACTTCTTGACCCTCGCTATCCACCTGCATCTCCTTAATATATTCAGTTTTACACACCACTGCAAAATGGCCCATTCGGTTAAAAAAATTTTTTTTAATGGAAGTAAATTGGAAAGTTGTTTAAAATGACATGCTCTATCTGAATAAGGAAAGTTTAATTTTGATTGAGTTTCCCTTTAATTCAGCCTCTAACTGTAGCTTCAGTGAGACTTCAGCATCTGCAATTCCTATGACTATTTTGTCTCTGATTTGCTCCTCTTTTGCAACACCAAACTTGCAGAATTCAGCTAGTTCATACAGGCTGCGCACAAATGACTCCACAGATTCTCCCACACGCTGGGCAGTTTTGTGAAAACAAGCCCTCTCATGAATCACATTTCTTTTGGGCACAAAGTGGGCACAGAGTTTGTTCATAACTATGTCAAAGTCAAATTCTTCCCCTTCTTGGAAAGCAAAAGCATTGGACACTGGCTCCACATCTTTCCCCAAAGAGTATAAAAGAGAATTAACTTGTACTTCACCACTCTCCTTGTCCAGCTTGGAAGCAATCCTGAAGTGCTGAAACCGCTGACGCCATGTTAGCCAAGCTGCAGGCTGAGAGAAATCAAAAGGCTCAGGTGGGGTAGACTTCAACATCATCATCAATCAGGAAATAGAAGCGCAGGCAAGAACTTCTGACACCATGTCATGAGATGCAGGACACAGCAGAGAGAGTACAACACTATTTTATTGCAGAGCATGGAAGTATACATCTGGTACCATAGATCTCACTTAGTAACTGCGACATAGACAATAACGAACCTAAACCATGCCCCCATCCGTTGACGTCACTTCCCACTCTCATCACAAGTAGTTTTTTTATACCTATCCCTCTATCCCTCCATCCCTATCCCTATATCTCTCTATCCCTATCCCTCTATCCCTATCTCTCTATCCCTATCCCTATATCTCTCTATCCCTATCCCTCTATCCCTATCTCTATATCCCTATCCCTCTACAGTATCTTTCTATCCCTATCCCTCTATCTTTATCCCTATCCATCTATCTCTCTATCCCTCTATCCCTATATCTCTATCTCTCTATCCCTATCCCTCGATCTCTCAATCCCTATCCCTTTCTCTCTATCCCTATCCATCTATCTCTCTATCCCTATCCCTCTATCTCTCTATCCCTATCTCTCTATCCCTATCCCTCTATCTCTCAATCCCTATCCCTCTATCTCTCTATCCCTATCCCTCTATCTCTCTATACCTATCCCTCTATCTCTCAATCCCTATGCCTCTATCTCCCTATCCCTCTATCTATCTATCTATCTATCTATCTATCTATCTTCATTCCTCTATCTCTCTATTGGTATCTCTCTATCCCTATTCCTCTATCTCTCTATCCCTAACTCTCTATCCCTATCCCACTATCCCTCTATCCCTATCCCTCTATCCCGCTATCTCTATCCCTCTATCCCTCTATCCCTCTATCTCTCTATCTCTCTATCCCTATCTCTCTATTCCTATTCATCTATCTCTCTATCCCTATCTCTCTATCCCTATCCCACTATCCCTTTATCCCTATCCCTCTATCTCTATCCATCGATCCCTCTATCTCTCTATCCCTCTATCCCTATCTCTCTATCCCTATCCCTCTATACCCCTATCTCTCTATCACTCTATCTCTATATCCCTATTTCTCTATCCCTATCCCTCTATCTCTCTATCCCTATCCATCTATCTCTCTATCCCTATTTCTCTATCCTTATCCCTCTATCTCTCTATTCCTATCTCTCTATCCCTATCCCTCTATCTCTCTATCCCTATCTCTCTATCCCTATCTCTCTATCCCTATCTCTCTATCCCGCTATCTCTCTATCCCTATCTCGCTATCCCTATCCCTCTATCTCTCTATCCCTATCCCTCTATCTCTCAATCCCTATCCCTCTATCTCTCTATCCCTATCTCTCTATCCCTATCCCTCTATCTCTCTATCCCTATCTCTCTATCCCTATCCCTCTATCTCTCTATCCCTATCTCTCTATCCCTATCTCTCTATCTCTCTATCCCTATCCCTCTATCTCTCTATCCCTATCTCTCTATCTCTATCCCTCTATCTCCCTATCCCTATCCCTCTATCTCTCTATCCCTATCCCTCTATCTCTCTATTCCTATCCCTCTATCTCTATCTCTCTATTCCTATCCCTCTATCTCTCTATCCCTATCCCTCTATCTCTCAATCCCTATCCCTCTATCTCTCTATCCCTATATCTCTCTATCCATATCCCTCTATCTCTCAATCCCTTTCCCTCTATCTCTCAATCCCTATCCCTCTATCTATCTATCTATCTATCTATCTATCTATCTATCTATCCTTATCCCTCTATCTCTCTATCCTTATCCCTCTATCTCTCAATCCCTATCCCTCTATCTCTCTATCCCTATCCCTCTATCTCTCTATCCCTATTCCTCTATCTCTCTATCCCTATCTTTCTATCCCTATTCCTCTATCTCTCTATCCCTATCCCACTATCCCTCTATCCCTATCCCTCTATCCCTCTATCTCTATCCCTCTATCCCTATCCCTCTATCTCTCTATCCCTCTTTCCCTAACTCTATCCCCCTATCTCTCTATCCCTCTATCTCTCTATCCCTATTTCTCTATCCCTATCCCTCTATCTCTCTATCCCTATCCATCAATCTCTCTATCCCTATCTCTCTATCCCTATCCCCCTATCTCTATATCCCTATCCTCGATCTCTCTATCCCTATCTCCCTATCCCTATCTCTCTATCCCTACCCCTCTATCCCTATCCCTCTATCTGTCTATCCTATTCCTCTATCTCTCTATCCCTATCCCTCTATCCCTCTATCCCTATCCCTCTATCCCTATCCCTCTATCACTCTATCTCTATCCCTATTTCTCTATCTCTCTATCTCTATCCCTCTATCTCTATCCCTATCCCTCTATCCATTTATCTCTATCCCTATATCCCTAACCCTCTATCTCTCTATCCCTATCCCTCTATCTCTTTATCCCTATCCCTCTATCCCTATCTCTCTATCCCTATCCCTCTATCTCTCTATCCCTCTATCCATATCTCTCTATCCCTATCCCTCTATCTCTCTATCCCTATCTCTCTATCCCTCTATCTCTATCCCTATCCCTCTATCCATCTATCTCTATCCCTCTATCCCTATCCCTCTATCCCTATCCCTCAATCTCTCTATCCCTTTCCCTCTATCTCTCTATCCATATCCCTCTATCCCTATCCATCTATCTCTATCCTTCTATCCCTATATCTCTATCCCTATCTCAACGTTTTCCTGATAAAAGAGCTCTATTTAGATTATATTACAAGAAATGATAATAAAGTTTTTTCAAATTCACAAACAAAATGAGATGATGAGCCACCATTTTGGATCATCGCAGAAGTAGTCCAGGTCATAACTGAAATAGAAAAATTAGTTGTTCATTTATCAGAGTTAATGAATTTTGGTAAGAAATTTTGCTCCAGTTAAAAATTTGTTTGGGTTATTGTCAGCCAGCCCCAGCTATTATAATTATGTTTTTAAATGTGAATATATTTTATATTTGGAAATGCCTAATGAAATTCCTAATAATACTCACTGTAAAGCCCTTATCACATTGTTTTAATAAGTTTTAACTATTACAACTCCAACAAATAATTATTTCAAAAACATTTTTTATTCATGACATAGCTTGTCCGCCTGCTCTGAGGCCACGGACAGAAATCAACCCGATCGGGTTGATTGACACCTCCTGCTAGCGGCCGCGAATCTGGAGGGGGCGGCATTGCACCAGCAGTTTACAAGATCTGCAGGTGCAATGATAAATGCTGACAGCGTATGCTGTCAGAATTTATCGATGTGCGGCGGACATGATAAGCTACTTTGTATCATGTCCACTCGCACATTGATAAATATGCCCCATAGAGTCAACTGATAGACTCAGAGGCCTTAGTATGTAAATAGACTTTAATAGAATACGCTATAAAACACTCTGCTGGATTTTACTCAAGCGCTAACTCGAAGGTAAAAACGCGAGCTGTGTATGTGATAAAGTTAGATGCAGAAAACATAGGAACATTAATATTTATATTCCTCGAATGTATGTAACACAATATTAATGAATTATGTGTGTGCTGTGTGTGTTTTCTCTACAGTTCTCTTTATTATTTGTTTTTCTAGTATTTCCTTTTTCCAGATTTGCTGTACTTGCATTCAATAAAACTAGATTTTAAAATAAATTTTCTGAAAACAGAAAACAATCTTTGTCATATTCTGGGATATGCATGCATGCCTCTTTTTAAAAAAATTTTTTTATTCCATTTTCAGAAAAATAGAAAAGTAATAATACATATGTGAAAGACTGACACCTAGATTACGGGTTTTGCGTTAGAGGCTGTGCGGTGCTAACGAGCAGTTTATATTCACCGCTCACTTGCAGACAGTGCTGGTATTACGGGTTTTTACAAACCTGGCGTTAATTGCAAAAAAGTGAGCGAAGAGCAAAATTTTGCTCCACATCTCACCTCAATACCAGCGCTGCTTACGTTAGCGGTGAGCTGCTTAAACTTGCTTGTGCAAGATTTCCCCATAGGAATCAATGGGGGAGAGCTGGCTGAAAAAAAAAAAACAGCGTTCAGCTCCTAACGCAGCCCCATTGATTCCTATGGGGAAACACATTTTATGTCTACACCTAACACCCTAACATGAACCCCGAGTCTAAACAACCCTAATCTTACACTTATTAACCCCTAATCTGCCACCCCCTGATATCGCCGACACCTGCATTATATTAATTTATTAACCCCTAATCTGACACTCCGGACACCGCCGCCACCTACATTATACTTATGAACCCCTAATCTGCTGCCCCCAACATCGCCGAACCCTACATTATATTTATTAACCCCTAATCTGCCGGCCACAATGTCGCCACCACTATAATAAAGTTATTAACCCCTAAACCTAAGTCTAACCATAACCCTAACCCCCCCCCTAACTTAAATATAATTACAATAAATCTAAATAAAATTACTACAATTGACTAAATAGTTTCTATTTAAAACTAAATACCTATAAAATAAACCATAAGCTAGCTAAAATATAACTAATAGTTACATTGTATCTATCTTAGGGTTTATTTTTATTTTACAGGCAAGTTTGCATTTATTTTAACTAGGTAGAATAGTTATTAAATAGTTATTAACTATTTAATAACTACCTAGTTAAAATAAAGACAAATTTCCCTGTAAAATAAAACCTAACCTAAGTTACCATTACACCTAACACTACACTATAATTAAATAAATTAAATAAATTAAATACAATTAATTACAATTAAATAAAATTATCTAAAGTACAAAAACAAACAAACACTAAATTACAGAAGATAATAAAATAATTACAAGATTTTTAAACTAATTACACCTAATCTAATCCCCCTAACAAAATAAAAAAGCCCCCCAAAATAAAAACAGCCCTACCCTACACTAAATTCCAAATAGCCCTTAAAAGGGCCTTTTGCGGGGCATTGCCCCAAAGTAATCAGCTCTTTTACCTGAAAAAAAAGTACAAATACCCCCCAACATTAAAACCCACCACCCACACAACCAACCCTACTCTAAAACCCACCCAATCCCCCCTTAAAAAAACCTAACACTAACCCCTTGAAGATCACCCTACCGCGAGACGTCTTCACCCAACCGGGCAGAAGAGGACCTCCAGATGGGCAGACGTCTTCACCCAACCGGGCAGAAGTGGACCTCCAGATGGGCAGAAGTCTTCAGAGGGCATCTTCTATCTTCATCCATCCAGCGCAGAGCGGGTCCATCTTCAAGACATCCAACGTGGAGCATCCTCTTCTAACGACGGCCGACGACTGAATGAAGGTTCCTTTAAATGACGTCATCCAAGATGACATCCCTTCAATTCTGATTGGCTGATAGAATTCTATCAGCTAATCGGAATTAAGGTAGAAAAAATCCTATTGGCTGATGCAATCAGCCAATAGGATTGATTTTCAATCCTATTGGCTGATCCAATCAGCCAATAGGATTGAGCTGGCATTCTATTGGCTGTTCCAATCAGCCAATAGAATGCCAGTTAAATCCTATTGGCTGATTGCATCAGCCAATAGGATTTTTTCTACCTTAATTCCGATTGGCTGATAGAATTCTATCAGCCAATCGGAATTGAAGGGATGCCATCTTGGATGACCTCATTTAAAGGAACCTTCATTCAGTCGTCGGCCGTAGTTAGAAGAAGATGCTCCGCGTCGGATGTCTTGAAGATGGACCCACTCCATGCCGGATGGATGAAGATAGATGATGCCGTCTGAATGAAGACTTCTGCCCGTCTGGAGGTCTACTTCTGCTCGGTTGGGTGAAGATGTCTCACGGTAGGGTGATCTTCAAGGGGTTAGTGTTAGTTTTTTTTAAGGGGGGATAGGGTGGGTTTTAGAGTAGGGTTGGTTGTGTGGGTGGTGGGTTTTAATGTTGGGGGGTTATTTGTACTTTTTTTTTACAGGTAAAAGAGCTGATTACTTTGGGGCAATGCCCCGCAAAAGGCCATTTTAAGGGCCATTTGTAATTTAGTGTAGGGTAGAGCTTTTTGTTATTTTGGGGGGCGTTTTTATTTTGAAATTATTTTATTATTTTCTGTAATTTAGTGTTTGTTTTTTTCATACTTTAGATACTTTTATTTAATTGTAATTAATTGTATTTAATTTAATTTATTTAATTATAGTGTAGTGTTAGGTGTAATTGTAACTTAGGTTAGGTTTTATTTTACAGGGAAATGTGTCTTTATTTTAACTAGGTAGTTATTAAATAGTTAATAACTATTTAGTAACTATTGTACCTAGTTAAAATAAATACAAACTTGCCTGTATAATAAAAATAAACCCTAAGATAGCTACAATGTAACTATTAGTTATTTTGTAGCTAGCTTAGGGTTTATTTTTATCGGTAAGTATTTAGTTTAAAATATGAATTATTTAGTGAATTGTAGTAATTTTATTTAGATTTATTTAAATTATATTTAAGTTAGGGGGGGTTAGGGTTAGGGATAGACTTAGGTTTAAGGGTTAATACATTTAATATAGTGGCGGCAAAGTTGGGGCGGCAGATTAGGGGTTAATAAATGTAGGTAGGTGTTGGCGATGTTTGGGCCGGCAGATTAGGGGTTAATAAAATTTAACTAGTGTTTGCGATGCGGGAGTGCGGTGGTTTAGGGGTTAATATATTTATTATAGTGGCGGCGATGTCCGGTTCGGCAGATTAGGGGTTAAAATATTAATTTAAAATCTATTACAACTGATATATCCCTTTAAAAAATTGTGACTGGGGGCGGAGTCTGGCCACGCTGGATGATGGCCGCTTTCTAGAAAGGCTCCTCATGCCCATATAGGTTTTAAATATAAATATGGCATTACCCCTTTCCCTACCCTCCCTAAACTAAGAGGAAACTTTGACCACTACAACAAGGGACCTTCACCGCTCCTAACCGGGAGCTCTTAAGACAGAATCCCTTGGGCAGTATCTCAGAGACCGAGTGCGGGAGGCTGCTGTGCGCTCTGGTAGAAGATATACTCAACCTCCACACGGACTGAGTGGTCTGCCCCGGCACTGTAGAAACACCGCAAGTGGTGAAAAAACGGCTCCGGTCAGCTTTGTTACCCGATAGTTAGAAATGGGGAGACAGCATAAAGGGCCAGTCGGCTGCCGGCGGAGGGATATTCTCCGAGACTACACATAGGAACGCAGGAGATAAGCAGTGTGCCATCACTCCTAATACTACAGAGGCTGCCTATACACAAAAAGACCCACACCCGGTGACAATAAGAAGGGACTTCATAAAAGGTACTTAACCCTCATAGCTGCAAATAAGTGTGGCGGTTCTTCTGGGAGCCTTCCGGGCCTTGGGGCCTAGCATACATGTCAGTGATAGACAAGGAACAAAAATATATATTTTAAAGTGGGGGTAACTGGACCTGACATTCATTAGACAGAAAGAGAGAATTAAAGTTTTAAATCATCTGAATTCATTGTATTAGGAAGAGTTAATATACTCGGTCATACAGCCTGAATCTCAGCTTGTATTTCTCCCTGAAAAGGAGTCCAGCACATTTTGGGCCTAGATTGGGAAGCAAACACATACTGCATGAGAAGATTGAGTCTACTCTCAACCCTTTTAACTGATGTGATGCCTAATAAAAAACAAGTTAAAGCTGGTAAACCTCACACATCCAAAACACTCAATCACTATTTGAAACCGGCAGAACAGAGACCGGATATCACCAATGAGGACATGGCAAACACTCAGCCACAGGCAGCATATGTCACCAAGGGGGACATACAACATTTCTCCTCTAAGGAGGACATACAGGGAGTCCTCCAAGAAATGCGAAGTCTCTTCGGTGACCTTCGCAAAGATCTCAGCGCCCTGGACCACAGGGTTTCTTCTCTGGAGACCACGCAAGCATCTACCTCCTCTAAACTCCAAAACCATGACTTGGAAATACAAAATCAGGCTGAAAAAGTTCATTTCCTCACAGAAAGGCTTGAAGACTTAGATAATCGTTGCCGCCGCAACAATTTGAGAATAAACTGTGTTACAGAAACTGTTCATCCCCCCGCAATCGAAGGGTATCTTCAGGCCCTGTTCAGAGTGATCAAAAACAACCCTCTGGCTGCAGAGATACCAATCAAGAGGGCACATAGGGCTCTGCGACCCAAACCACCTCCTAAAGCCCCCTCTCAGGGACATAATAATTAAATTCCTCAGCTATAAAGATAAAGAGGAGATTTTGAGGCATGCCAGAAAAATACATCCCATTCTCCATGTGGGAGAAGAGATACAAATCTTCTCGGATCTCTCACCGGTGACCCTACAGAAGAGGAGGGAGTTATCACATATCACATCTCATCTTAAGAGGAATGGAATCCAGTACAGATGGGGTTTCCCCGTGTCGCTGCTAGTTATGCATCAAAATAAAACAGTTATTTATCGACCAGGCATGGACCCGCAAGGTTTTTATAAAGAACTCTCAGGTCTCACCTGCAATAATTCTGCTCACTCAGAGGGCCCAGATGAAAACTCACTCTCTGCTTCCACTTCTTCTCAGGAACTTCGAACACACCCCTGAGTGAAACTTGCCTACTCATGGACAGTATGACTGACTCACTGCTGTTTTTTCCTCTATTGGACATACAAAATGGACGCTACTGGACTATGTGAGCCCTTATAATATTAAGTATCGATTGTCCTGATTGTCATAAGAGACTCTAGTCCAATGATGGTATGTTTGTTCCACTCTTGTTGACTCTTCAGACCTAAGGGTAATGTATATGCATAGAAATGAATGTTAATTTAAAATGTCTGTTAAGGCTTTTTCTTGTTGCTCCCTCTTAGTGTTTGGGTAACCTCATTTACAGTTTTATTTGGGACGATTAGGGTAAATCACCTTAGGGTCACAGGTAGATTGCTACAGCTATACCACACCACACACTTTAATTAAAGTGAATGTAAATTTTGATGCTAAAGTGCCCGGTTTTTAAAACTTCGATTAAAAACAGGGGCACTTTAATTCATCAAAATTTACATTTCACTCCTGTTGTGAAAAAAAAACCTTACCTTTTAAACTTCACAGCAGCTTCAGCTTCCTCCGGTCTCACAAGCCATTTCTGATGTCAGAAATGATTGATAGGTCATCCTCCAATCACAGCTTCCCCCCCCCCCCCCCGGGGAAATCCGTGTCTGATTCAATGCTGTGATTGGAGGAAGCTGGATGCCTCATTTTAGACCCAGGAAGAGGCTTTGAAATGGGTGGAGGAAGCTGGAGCTGGTGTGAAGTTTAAAACGTAAGTTTTTTTTCACAACAGGAGTGAAATGTAAATTTTGATGAATTAAAGTGCCCCTGTTTTTAATCAAAGTTTGAAAAACCGGGCACTTTAGCATCAAAATTTACATTCACTTTAAGATGCTTGTTTTTGAACTCGAGTTCTGGTCGAATTCTAATATAAACCCCTACTCACCATACACATTAAGCTTAGCTATAAAGATTATTATAGCTTTGTCTTTTTAGGCAAGCCATGTTGGGTTTTTGTGGCGAAAATGCCATACTCGCCTGGATACACTTCTTTTAGTTGTAAAAAACTAACCAACATCTTAGCTGGTAGGCAGATGAATCACGATATCACACAAACACTTCTAACTATACTCCCTTTCGGTCATAGGCCGACTTCCAAGGTATACAGAAGAAACCCCTTAGATACCAAAAATATGTTAATGGGAACCCTGAAATAGAGTTTTATTTCTGTTTGTTGCAGTTTGAGATCGTTGATGTTGATTTGTTTAACCTTCTTTGAGAGTTTTTCTGAAATATGCAGTTTTGGCTTCTATCATGATTGTATAATATGCACCCTCTTCCTCTATATTCCTTTTTCACCTTAACTTCATATTCCCTACCCAAGATTATCCACTCATCGCTACACTTCCTCAGATGTCCCTTTCCACGCTCCCCCTACCCTAACCCTTTGCCATACATAACTAACATGTAAACTCACTATAAAATAAACCTATTACGGGTATACTACCCCTTGTGTTCCCTCTCTACCTTTACTAGATAATTTAATAGCTTTTGCTGCAGCTGTTCTTGGCAAAACAGCGGTTGCAAACTCTTATTACTCCTTATAATAACTCATACTTCTGCTACTAAAACCTCTCTCTCGTTTCCCTCTCCGACTTTTTTTTTTAACAACATGTTCTCCAAAAATAGCAGATTACAGGACCACTCGATACTACTGACTACCATAAATGCCAAAGGCCTTAATAGTCCCGGGAAGCGATCGATTGCTTTTAGGGAACTCAACAAATTGAACAGCCACATATTAATGTTACAAGATACACACTTTCAGAGAGGCAAAGAGCCTAAATGGCACAATGCACACTACCCCACAGCCTTTTTTGCCTCAGGCCCACATAAACAAGCTGGAGTAGGTGTGCTTTTTCATAAAAATCTCACAATACAAATTTCTTACATTGACAGGGACCCGGAAGGGCGATACTTACTACTGACAGGCACGCTTTACGGACACCATATAATGCTTCTAAACATGTACGCCCCAAACCAAGGACAACCCTCTTTCTTCAAAAAAATGGCCAATCTAATTCTTGATCATGCCCAAGGAATCACATATATAGCGGGGGACTTCAATATTGCCTTAGATCCAGTGCTAGACTGCTCCAGAGGCTCCTCTAACACCCCCAAAGCTTCCTTGAAGTCTATCAAAAATACATTACACAACTTAAATCAGCATGACATTTGGAGGACGTTACATCCCTCTGATAGGGATTACACGTTTTATTCTAACCCTCACAATTGTTATACAAGAATTGACCACATACTCACTGACTCCCATGGCCTAAATATCACCACTTCTTGTTCAATTGGCTCTATCACATGGTCAGATCATGCTCCTGTCTCTTGCCAGATTCTATGGCCGGATGTTCCAGTCTCCACTAGACTTTGGAGGTTGGATGACACCCTTCTGGACAACAAATTAATTATCACAGACATACAGAAACAGCTTGTAGAATACTTTGAGATTCACTCGCACTCTGCATCATCACACCTTAGTGAATGGGAGGCACACAAGTCTGTTATTAGAGGGCTGTTTATTAAACACAAAGCAAAATTGAGCAGAGCCGCTAGAGAAAAACACTCTGACTTACTTGAAAGGATACGCTCTTTAGAACAGGAACACAAAAAAGATCTCCCCAACCAAGAACTTAAAAACAAACTAAGGGAATCTAGATTTGCACTTAAAAGCCACCTCACTGAGATACAACAGCGAAACGCATTATACCTAAAACAATATTACTTCGAAGGATGTAATAAGCCCGGGAAAATTTTGGCCAGAAACCTTCGAAGGAAAAGACTAAATACATATGTACACTCTCTTACAACACCTGAGGGTCTGGTGGTCAAGGATAGCCTCCAAATTGCCTCAACTTTCCGCGACTACTATAGTAGACTATACAATCTATCCGCTGATCACCCATCTAATAACACAACCTCCCTGTCAGAATCTATTAGCAACTACTTTACTAACCTAAAACTCCTGACCCTAGATAAAAAGGCAACAGACACCTTATCTACCCCTATCTCTCTGGAGGAGATTGCAAATGCCATCAAAGAGATGCCCTCGGGCAAAAGCCCGGGCCCAGATGGCCTTGCTGCCAGATATTACAAGACATTCCGGGAAACCCTCGCTCCCCATATGCAATCTTTGTTCAATAAACTCCCTGATGATCCGATACTAACTGAGACATTATTAGAGGCTCACATCACGGTAATTGCAAAACCAGGGAAACCTGCGACCACTCCAAGTAATTTTAGACCCATCTCCCTTATCAACCATTACATGAAAATATTGGCCAAAGTTCTTGCTAAGAGGCTTAACAAATTTATCACAGATCTTATTAGCAATGACCAGGTGGGTTTCTTTCCCAAGAGAGAGGCTATGGATAATACCACCAAAGTAGTCCAACTCATCAATTATGCAAAAATATCTAACATCCCAATGGTGCTCTTCTCCGCGGTCCGGAGAGGGCTTTTGATAGGGTGAGCTGGCCGTTTCTCAGTCACGCAATAAGTAAAATGGGAATACCCGAGGAATTTTTAAAAATGGCAATGGCACTGTACTCTAGACCAAACACAAAGGTTAGAGTGAATGGCACGCTGTCCAATGGCTTTAACATTAGCAATGGTACACGGCAGGGATTGGCCTTTTCAATATGTTTGACAGTATTCCAAGCCAGTTTGGAATAATTCTATTACATTGTGCATGTGCAATACACTCTAAAATGGCCACATATGCCCTTTTAAATGTATATATGAATATATGGTCTAAATTCATTAAACCTATTTTTAACAGTATTGTATAGTACCTCAGTAGCGGTCAGGAAAGATATTTACACATGTTTATGTATTTAATAGACAGAAACATGATATCTCGTGCATCTAACGAGATCTCCAGGAAACTCAAGAAAATTGAAATCACGACCGCAACACTGAGAAACAGCGTTTAGCAATCCTCTTAATATCTAATAGCAATGGGGTTTCACTCAGCAATCAAGTGGTCGTGATCGGGAGTTTGTCCCTCAGTCTTATTTGTTTAAAACTGCAATCTTCTTACAGTTATAAAAATGCAAAGAGAATCCCTTTCTGCAGAATGAGAGTGAGGTTTGGAAATCGTGGTCTGTACAGTGGGTTTTTTAAATTAATTTCTGTACAGTGAGTTCTGCAACTTTGGAATATATTTAAAACCTCATCATTCAGCAGTTTTTAGAAGATGGCATAAGTTGTGATCACTCTCTTCTGATGAAAATTAATATTCCACTCTTGATTTTAGATGAAAATCTTGTCAAAATGGAAAATAAAGTTTTCTTAAAGGGACATGATATCCAAATGTTCAAGCACTTGAAAATGATGCAGAAATTGCTGCAAAAAACGGTCTAGAAAATATCACCTTAACATCTCTATGTAAAAAAGAAAGATATTTTACCTCAAAATTCCCTCAGTAGCCACATCCCATTGTAAAGGGAATTTAAGCAACCAATCAAGATGCTAGTCCCAAGACTTGCAAGGAAGCGTGCATCCGGCATGTGCAGACACAGTCATGTTATTTCCCTACTCAGTGTAATAATGTTAACAATCAAATTTAACAAGATTTAGGTGAAATCTCATGAGATCACAGTAAAGCAAAGTGTAACATTAGCACTGATTAATTAAACTGATTTGGTGTTTTTTTATTTTATTTATTTCAATGCAGCTGTAGCTGAAGGATAACTGTTGACAGAGCCCTTACTGTTTTGAGATTAAGATAATTTAAGGTCAAATATTTTCTTGTCAGCCTTTTCTGCTATGCTGCAGAAGATTTAGTATAAGCGTATAACGTCCCTTTAATGAATAAAAAAAGTAAACTTCTTTTGTTTAAAATTTGAAAAATATAATTGATCAAACATGACCAGTATGCCCATCATACCTATATACAAATTTCATCCATATTGTTTAACATTTATTAAAAAAAAACACTCTATCCAATTGTTAAACACATACACAAACTCCTTTAACCTCTTAACCAATTTTGAATTTTAGTGATCAGCATCCATTATCTATAGTTCTAAGTGCCAGTGTGGGAAAATAGAGATGAAATCTTGTATGAGTTAACAATCTCAGTTGAGTTTGTTTCAGAAAGATTGTGATCACTTTATTGACTGAAAAAAATTACCACCATTCCCATTTTTCCAACAATAGAACCCCCCACCACAAAGATTGTAATCAACCTCTATATGTTTAACTCTTACAAAGGGATTAAACACAAAGTTAAAGTCAGCTTCAGTGCATAAATGCACTACTGGGAGCAAGCTGATCAGATCTGGTGATCCAATAACAAGAGACAAATGTGTGTAGCCAAGAATCATCATCTATCTCCCAGTAGTGTAAGATATGTGCATATTCTTTTTAAATAAAACATACAAAGAGAACAAAATGAATATGAAAGTAGAAGTAAATATAAAAGTGTCTTCAAATGACAAGCTATCTGAATCATGCACATTTAATTTTGACTTTCCTATCCCTTTAAGCTTATTCCTTATGGGAAACATGGTTAGACTGGATGAGCCTATGGTTCTTATCTGCCATCAACATCTATGTTTCTATGGAAGGGAGCTACATTTCAACAAAAGATACGAACAGAAAAAGGAACATGTTATAATAGATGATAAATTGATATCTGAATCATGATTATTTTAGCTTTGATCCTAGTTCCAGTGATTTTAATGATTATCATTCTTGCTTGAAGCCCTAGGAACCTCATCTTCACCCCTAATAAAACAATAGGGCTCTTCTATCTTTATAAATATCTCTGTTGTTTATCTTCAACCTCTTCCAGCAATGAAAACACCAAGTTAGCTCTCCTGGGATTAGAAATTGCAACCTTAAGGTTTGAACAGCTGAAACAATTAGCAGATTAACCATTTGAGCAATCTCACCAGTTACATTATTGCAGGTTGTTGAGAATGTGTTTAAACAGAGGGAGGAGCAGAGCAATACAGTAGCATTTTGCTAAAGAGTTAGTGATAGATTATGAAGGTTTGTCACCTATGAGTTACGTATTCAAATGATTCCAAAGATTTTGCAAGATAGTGTTTGGTTATAATGTTGGAGCAAAATGTTACTATGCAATTTTAATTCAGTTAGCCTTGTGTGCAGTTATATAACAGGGTTGTGAGCTGCCATTAATGCAGTGCACATTGCTAATTCTTGTGTAGGTTTAAAACAACGTGACTACAATATACTCCTAATATATTTAATAACAGGATTACATTTTAATAACAGTTACATAAGCAGTATTTAGAATTATTTACATAGAATTATACATCTTATGACTCTAGTAGATATAAATAGCAGGATATAGCAGATATATCTAATGTTGTTTTTATTTTAATTTCTGGTTATGTCTTTTTCGGTATTTGTATCTTTTGCAGATGAAATATAATCTCAGTTAAAGAGATATGAAACCCAATTTTTTTCTTTCATGATTCAGATAGAGCATGCAATTTTAAGCAACTTTCTAATTTACTCCTATTATCAATTTTACTTTGTTCACTTGGCATCTTTATTTGAAAAGCAGGAATGTAAGCTTAGTAGCCGGACCATTTTTCGTTTAGCACAATGGGTAGCACTTGCTGATTGGTGGCTATATTTAGACACCAATCAGCAAGCGCCACCTAGGTGCTGAACCAAAAATTGTCTGGCTCCTAAGTTTTACATTCCTGCTTTTCAAATAAAGAAAGTTGCTTAAAATTGCCTGCTTTATCATGAGAGAAAGAAAAAATGGGTTTCATATCCCTTTAATAGAGTTTTTTTTTTTTAAAAAAAACAAAAAACAAATTCCTTGGGAAGCGTGGCAAAGAGGAAATATTTATATATAAAATACAGAATATCTGAAGAGCTAGAAACATAGAAACAAATTATCTGGTTAGCTAAACCCTTTTTCTATTTTATTTTATTATTATTTTACAAATGTTTTGTTTATCATTTCTTTCATCTTTTATAAATTCTCATAAGTTTTAATGTTGTGGCAAAATCCATTTTAGAATTCTACTAAAAAAGAAAAATTGAACAAAAGCTATTCGGGTGTAATCTAAAATGTGATGATACACACAGCCTGCTGTAACAATGTCACAAGTATTTTACCCACATTAATAACTGTAACACATATAACAATAAATATTCATAGTAACTTGCTATAAAATCATTATTTGAGTTTGTTTACAGATATACAAATTAGGGGGAAAAGACTTTCACTGTCAATATGGTTGAGTAAAATGAATTGATTGAGTAACACATTTACACATTAAAGCAAGAATATATAGTTCATTAGCCAAATAAAAATGTTATTATTAGAGAAAAAACATACTAGTCTGTATAACGTTAAATGTAGGAAAATGTTCTCGCGTGTCTGGTTTAATTTGTAACTAGTGCAAGATTCGGGGACTAGAGAAAAGGTCCTATCTGTTTGTCTATCTATGTCTGTCTACCTTTCTATATCTATTTCTTTATTTCAATCTGTTTCCTACCTATCTACCAACTTATGTATGTTGTCTATCTTCTTATCTATCTATCTATCTATCTATCTATCTATCTATCTATCTATGTATCTATGTATCTATCATCTCTCTTTCATTCTATTAGCTACCTGCTGTATCTATCTATTTATTTATCTATCTATCTATCTATCTATCTATCTATATATCTATGTATCTATCTATGTATCTATCATCTCTCTTTCATTCTATTAGCTACCTGCTGTATCTATCTATTTATCTATCTATCTATCTATCTATCTATCTATGTATCTATTTATTTATCTATCATCTCTCTTTCATTCTATTAGCTACCTGCTGTATCTATCTATTTATCTATCTATCTATGTATCTATCTATTTATCTATCTATTTATCATCTCTCTTTCATTCTATTAGCTACCTGCTTTATCTATCTATCTATCTATCTATCTATCTATTTATCTATCATCTCTCTTTCATTCTATTAGCTACCTGCTGTATCTATCTATCTATCTATCTATCTATCTATCTATCTATCTATCTATCCATCTATCATTTCGCTTTCATTCTATTAGCTACCTGCTGTACCTATCTATCTATCTATCTATCTATCTATCTATCTATATCTCTTTCTTTCATTCTATTAGCTACCTGCTCTATCTATCTATCTATTGATCTATCTATCTATCTATCCTTCGATTCGCTACCTGCTCTATCTATCTATCTATCTATTGATCTATCTATCTATCTATCTATCTATCTATCTATCCTCTGTTAACAACATCTAAAAGGAAACTGTAACAGAAACTTACCTTACTTAAATGTGCCAATACCTATAGCCAGTCTTGTGTATGGTTGTTTAGAGTCTTTGTTCCACAGATTAATTATGGAGAGGATATTAATAGCTACTTATAGTTGCTGACATCATTAAGTACTGAGCTGACGAACAGACGATAAGACTGCAGCTCACATGCACTGCAGATTAATGACAATAGATTAATATGTACAAGAAATAAAAATCTATATTTTTATATCATGTTCTAAGATATTGAAGCAGATTTATTTATTATGAATTAGAAATGTATTTAAAACTAGCTAGGAAGGTCACATCGTTTATCCTAATTGTTCTATAAGAAATCTTAAATCAACAACAGATTTTCCATAAATTTCCATGAAGTAAAAACATTTTAAAGCCTATGTTACCTTTTGAATGAGACATGAAAGCCAATGAATGAATATTTTTGATTTTCTATAAAGTGGCCAACACCTGCTAATGAAACTTAAAAAAAAAAAAAAAGCATAATATCCTCATGTGTACAAGCAATGACCTGTGTAGATTTCTATGTGTAATGTTCAAATAACTCTCTTATAATACTGATCTCATATACTAGTTGCTAAAGAATAACAAAACCTTGTGGGGGTTATTTACAATTTCAGAAATAGCATCAGGGAGATTAAACACTTCTGGGGGGGGGCGTGTCCAGGCAGCACCGGGAGAGGACGCAAATTCAGTAATCTCCAGCCGGAGATCCCAAATACCTCTACTTTCTCTGAAAATCGATCAGCATACATGATAAAATATGGTTTAGCTATCTACACGAAAGCTTTCTGATCACGAAACTACCTAGCTTTATGAGTTTTATTGCGTCTATAACCTGATGCAGACTGATGAGGCCTTAGTACGCAAGATCTTTGACACTCTCTCCAGGCGTGCCGACTATGAGTTTTATTGCGTCTATAACCTGATGCAGACTGATGAGGCTTTAGTACGCAAGATCTTTGACACTCTCTCCCAGCGTGCCGATTATGACTACTAATCTTAGATAATCTACCAACCAGCGGATAACATTGGCTTACATAGAGGAAGATCAGGGAATGCTGCAGGTTTTACTACAAGATCTGACCCGTCAGACAATCGCTTTTCAGACCTATCTGATACCCTAGCAGCAGCAATGTCGGGAGCAGCTAGCGATACCCCAGATCACACGGAATCAGAAATCCCACTACAAGAGACATTGCCGGAGTGTCTTTCAGTACCACATCATCAGCTCCTGCGGCCTGACTGTTTCAATGCTAACTCTGAGGCTACCTCTCAAGATCGGAATGACCCACCACTTCCTGATCCCACAACACGGAGACCTGAGGATAAGACAACAGTGGGGATCCCCACTGCATTGTCGGTGAGGATTTTGCAGACCCTGAAACCACAAGCTTCCTCTGCCAATCCAGGCTATCCCAGAGTGTCTCTCAGGAGCAACTACGACTTAGAAGGCCTTAGCACTTCGATGATCATAGAGGTGGGACTGACACAGCAGAGAAACAGTAGAAAGGATGAGGCAGTAGTCGTTCCTAGTGTGAATAAAAGTCCAATATTTATTTCTCAATTTAAAACATCACAGCAAAGGGTAAGAAGGTGCAGGCTGGTTGACTAGTTTCGGCAGAGTGCCGTAATCATAATCCTGCAGCCACTTAAAATTGTGCATATTTAAAGGGGTTTCCAAACACAGTGATTGGTCAATGTTGATGGGAGTGTAAATCTACTCCCTCACATATTTTAACCTCTTACTAACATTTATCTAACCTAATCAGAAAAATTTGACCTTATTTACATAGAGTGAGGCATTAGGATATATTGATCACGAGTAATCAATTCGTAATTGCAGTCTCAAAAATATAAATATATATATATGTATCTTGTGCATATAAAAAGATATACAGCACATACTCACATGTTCACAACTATGTCATAGATAATAATAATATAATATAAACAAGTATGTACATATCTATAGAAAATATATATAGCATGGGTATGTAAGAAATCTATATTCATGCTAGTGTAGTAGTACATAAATGCATACATGGATATGACAATAATAGAGTAATACAATATGCTATTTGAATAATTAAATAAAATACATACAGTAATAAACACATTTCCAAGACATATATTCCAAACCTATAAAATGCTTAGACCCTAAACTGTTCTAGTTCAAAACTTAAAACTAGTAGTCAATAAGCTAAATTTCTTTCATGTAATTAGCAAGAGTCCATGAGCTAGTGACGTATGGGATATACATTCCTACCAGGAGGGGCAAAGTTTCCCAAACCTTAAAATGCCTATAAATACACCCTTCACCACACCCACAATTCAGTTTTACAAACTTTGCCTCCGATGGAGGTGGTGAAGTAAGTTTGTGCTAGATTCTACGTTGATATGCGCTCCGCAGCAAGTTGGAGCCCGGTTTTCCTCTCAGCGTGCAGTGAATGTCAGAGGGATGTGAGGAGAGTATTGCCTATTTGAATGCAGTGATCTCCTTCTACGGGGTCTATTTCATAGGTTCTCTGTTATCGGTCGTAGAGATTCATCTCTTACCTCCCTTTTCAGATTGACGATATACTCTTATATATACCATTACCTCTGCTGATTCTCGTTTCAGTACTGGTTTGGCTTTCTACAAACATGTAGATGAGTGTCCTGGGGTAAGTAAATCTTATTTTCTGTGACACTCTAAGCTATGGTTGGGCACTTTGTTTATAAAGTTCTAAATATATGTATTCAAACATTTATTTGCCTTGACTTAGAATGTTCAACATTCCTTATTTTTCAGACAGTCAGTTTCATATTTGGGATAAATGCATTTGTTTCAATCATTTTTTCTTACTTTAAAAAATTTGACTTTTTCCCTGTGGGCTGTTAGGCTCGCGGGGGCAGAAAATGCGTCATTTTATTGCGTCATTCTTGGTGCGGACTTTTTTGGCGCAAAATTTTTTTTCTGTTTCCGGCGTCATACGTGTCGCCGGAAGTTGTGTCATTTTTTGACGTTTTTTTGCGTAAAAAATGTCGGCGTTCCGGATGTGGCGTCATTTTTGGCGCCAAAAGCATTTAGGCGCCAAATAATGTGGGCGTCTTTTTTGGCGCTAAAAAATATGGGCGTCATTTTTGTCTCCACATTATTTAAGTCTCATTATTTATTGCTTCTGGTTGCTAGAAGCTTGTTCACTGGCGTTTTTTTCCCATTCCTGAAACTGTCATTTAAGGAATTTGATCAATTTTGCTTTATATGTTGTTTTTTTTCTTTTACATATTGCAAGATGTTCCACGTTGCAACTGAGTCAGAAGATACTTCAGGAAAATCACTGCCCAGTGCTGGAGCTACCAAGCTAAGTGTATCTGCTATAAACTTTTGGTATCTGTTTCTCCAGCTGTTGTTTGTATTGCATGTCATGTTAAACTTATTAATGCAGATAAAATTTCCTTTAGTACTGTTACATTACCTGTTGCTGTTCCGTCAACATCTAATTTTCAGAGTGTTCCTGATAACATAAGAGATTTTATTTTTTAAATCCATTAAGAAGGCTATGTCTGTTATTTCTCCTTCTAGTATACATAAAAGTCTTTTAAAACTTCTCTTTTTTCAGATGAATTTTTAAATGAACATCATCATTCTGATACTGATAATGGTTCTTCTGGTTCAGAGGTTTCTGTCTCAGAGGTTGATGCTGATAAATCTTTGTATTTGTTCAAGATGGAATTTATTCGTTCTTTACTTAAGAAGTATTATTTGCATTAGAAATAGAGGATTCTGGTCCTCTTGATACTAAATGTAAACGTCTAAATAAGGTTTTTTAAATCTCCTGTAGTTATTCCAGAAGTGTTTAATCTCCCTGATGCTATTTCTGAAGTAATTTCCAGGGAATGGAATAATTTGGGTAATTTATTTACTCCTTCTAGACGTTTAAGCAATTATTTCCTGTGCCATCTGACAGATAAGAGTTTTTTGGGACAAAAATCCCTAAGGTTATGGGGCTGTCGCTACTCCTGCTAATGTACTACTATTCCTACGGCAGATAGTACTTCATTTAAGGATCCTTTAGATAGGAAAATTGAATCCTTTCTAAGAAACGCTTATGTTCAGGTAATCTTCTTAGACCTGCTATATTTTTAGCGGATGTTGCTGCAGCTTCAACTTTTTGGTTAGAAGCTTTAGCGCAACAAGTAACAGATCATAATTTTATAGCATTATTATTATTCTATAACATGCTAATAATTTTATTGGTGATACCATCTTTTGATATCATTAGAGTTGATATCAGGTATATGTCTCTAGCTATTTTAGCTAGAAAAGCTTTATGGATTAATCTTGGAATGCTGATATGTCTTCTAAGTCGACTTTGCTTTCCCTTTCTTTCCAGGGTAAATAATCATTTTCGTTCCTTTCCTCACAACAAGGAACAAAACCTGATCCTTCATCCTCAGGAGCGGTATCAGTTTGGAAACTATTCAGTTTGGAATATATCCAAGCCTTATAGAAACCTATAGCCAGCTCCTAAGTACCTATGAAGGTGCGGCCCTTATTCCAGCTCAGCTGGTATGGGGCAGATTACGTTTTCTTCAAAGAAATTTGGATCAATTCCGTTCTCAATCTCTGGTTTCAGAACATTGTTTCAGAAAGGTACAGAATTGGCTTCAAGTTAAGGCCTCCTGCTAAGAGATTTTTTCCTCTCCCGTGTCCCAGTTAACACAGCAAGGCTCAGCATTTCTGAAATGTGTTTTAGATCTAGAGTTGGCTGGAGTAATTATGCCAGTTCCAGTTCTGGAACAGGGGCTGGGGTTTTATTTTATCTCTTCATTGTACCAAAGAAGGTCAATTCCTTCAGACCAGTTCCGGATCTATCATTATTGAATCGTTATGTTAGGATACCAACATTCAAGATGGTTACTGTAGGACTATCCTGCCTTTTGTTTAGCAAGGGCATTATATGTCTACAATAGATTTACAGGATGTGTATCTGCATATTCCGATTCATCCAGATCACTTTTAGTGTCTGAGATTCTCTTTTTAGACAAGCATTACCAGTTTTGTGGCTCTACCGTTTGGCTTAGCCTCAGTTCCAAGAATTTTTTTCAAAGGTTCTCGGTGCCCTTCTTTCTGTAATCAGAGAACAGGGTTTTGGTATTTCCTTATTTGGACGATATCTTGGTACTTGCTCAGTCTTCTCATTTTCGAAAGAATCTCATACGAATCGACTTGTGTTGTTTCTTCAAGTTCATGGTTGGAGGATCAATTTACCAATCAGTTCATTGATTCCTCAGACAAGGGTAACCTTTTTAGGTTTCTAGATAGATTCAGTGTCTATGACTCTGTCCTTGTCAGACAAGAGAAGTTTAACATTGATATCAGCTTGTCAAAACCTTCAGTCACAATCATTCCCTTTGGTAGCCTTATGCATGGAAATGTTAGGTCTTAGGACTGCCGCATCAGATGTGATCTCCTTTGCTCGTTTTCACATGCGACCTCTTCAGCTCTGTATGCTGAACCTATGGTACAGGGATTACTCAAAGATATCTCAATTAATATCTTTAAACTGATTTTACGACACTCTCTGACATGGTGGACAGATCACCATCGTTTAGTTCAGGGGGCTTCTTTGTTCTTCCGACCTGGACTATAATCTCAACAGATGCAAGTCTTACAGGTTGGGGAGCTGTGTGGGGGTATCTGACGGCACAAGGGGTTTGGGAATCTCAGGAGGTGAGATTTCCGATCAATATTTTGGAACTCCATGCAATTTTCAGAGCTCTTCAGTCTTGGCCTCTTCTGAAGAGAGAGTTGTTCATTTGTTTTCAGATAGACAATGTCACAACTGTGGCATACATCAATCATCAAGGAGGGACTCACAGTCCTCTGGCTATGAAAGAAGTATCTCAAATTTTTGGTTTGGGCGGAATCCAGCTCCTGTCTAATCTCTGCGGTTCATATCCCAGGTATGGACAATTGGAAAGCGGATTATCTCAGTCGCCAAACGTTGCACTTGGGCGAATGGTCTCTTCACCCAGAGGTATTTCCTCAGATTGTTCAAATGTGGGAACTCCCAGAAATAGATCTGATGGCTTCTCATCTAAACAAGAAACTTCCCTGGTATCTGTCCGGATCCCGGGATCCTCGGGCGGAGGCAGTGGATGCATTTTTTACTTCCTTGGAAGTATCATCCTGCCTATATCTTTCCACCTCTAGTTTTTCTTCCAAGAGTAATCTCCAAGATTCTGAAGGAATGCTCGTTTGTTCGGCTGGTAGCTCCGACATGGCCTCACAGGTTTTGGTATGCGGATCTGGTCCGGATGGCCTCTTGCCAACCATGGACTCTTCCGTTAAGACCAGATCTTCTGTCGCAAGGTCCTTTTTTTCCATCAGGATCTGAAATCCTTAAATTTAAAGGTATGGAGATTGAACGCTTGATTCTGGGTCAAAGAGGTTTCTCTGACTCTGTGATTAATACTATGTTACAGACGCGAAAATCTGTATCTAGAGAGATATATTATAGAGTCTGGAAGACTTATATTTCTTGGTGTCTTTCTCATCATTTTTTGGCATTCTTTTAGAATACCGAGAATTTTACAGTTTCTTCAGGATGGTTTAGATAAGGGTTTGTCCACAAGTTCCTTGAAAGGTCAAATCTCTGCTCTTTCTGTTCTTTTTCATAGAAAGATTGCTATTCTTCCTGATATTCATTGTTTTGTACAAGCTTTGGTTCGTATAAAACCTGTCATTAGTCAATTTCTCCTCTTTGGAGTTTGAATTTGGTTATGGGGGCTCTTCAAGTTCCTCCGTTTGAACCTATGCATTCATTGGACATTAAATTACTTTCTTGGAAAGTTTTGTTCCTTTTGGCAATCTCTTCTGCCAGAAGAGTTTCTGAATTATCTGCTCTTTCTTGTGAGTCTCCTTTTCTGATTTTTCATCAGGATAAGGCGGTGTTGCGAACTTCTTTTTATTTTTTACCTAAAGTTGTGAATTCCAACAACATTAGTAGAGAATTTGTGGTTCCTTCATTGTGTCCTAATCCTAAGAATTCTAGGGAGAAATCGTTGCATTCTTTGGATGTTGTTAGAGCTTTGAAATATTATGTTGAAGCTACTAAGTCTTTCCGTAAGACTTCTAGTTTAATTGTTATCTTTTCCGGTTCTAGAAAAGGCCAGAAAGCTTCTGCCATTTCTTTGGCATCTTGGTTGAAATCTTTATTTTCATCATGCTTATGTCGAGTCGGGTAAAACTCCGCCTCTAAGGATTACAGTTCATCCTACTAGTTCAGTTTCTACTTCCTGGGCGTTTAGGAATGAAGCTTCGATTGATCAGATTTGCAAAGCAGCAACTTGGTCCTCTTTGCATACTTTTTCTAAATTCTACCATTTTGATGTGTTTTCTTCTTCTGAAGCAGTTTTTGGTAGAAAAGTACTTCTGGCAGTGGTTTCAGTTTGAATCTTCTGCTTATGTTTTTCATTAAACTTTATTTTGGGTGTGGATTATTTTCAGCAGGAATTGGCTGTCTTTATTTTATCCCTCCCTCTCTAGTGACTCTTGTGTGGAAAGATCCACATCTTGGGTAGTCATTATCCCATACGTCACTAGCTCATGGACTCTTGCTAATTACATGAAAGAAAACATAATTTATGTAAGAACTTACCTGATAAATTCATTTCTTTCATATTAGCAAGAGTCCATGAGGCCCGCCCTTTTTTGTGGTGGTTATGATTTTTTTGTATAAAGCACAATTATTCCAATTCCTTATTTTATATGCTTTCGCACTTTTTTCTTATCACCCCACTTCTTTGCTATTCGTTAAACTGAATTGTGGGTGTGGTGAGGGGTGTATTTATAGGCATTTTAAGGTTTGGGAAACTTTGCCCCTCCTGGTAGGAATGTATATCCCATACGTCACTAGCTCATGGACTCTTGCTAATATGAAAGAAATGAATTTATCAGGTAAGTTCTTACATAAATTATGTTATTCCATTATTTTGGCTATGGAATTAAATGCATGTAATGTGCTTAAAGTATGTTATACAAATTATATGGGACTATGCCCAAAATCAATAGACATATGTATGTGTAAACAAAGTACTAGTATATGTTTAAGAGTAGTGCATAAGTGTATATCCCTAAATACTAAGATATGTGAAAGGTGGCCCAGAGCAGAATTCCCTCTTATTTTGACGAAAGGTAAATCAGTGCAAACTGCTAGCATGATTTGGTAACCACCAGTGGCGGCTCGTGGGTTATTCAAATGGGGGTTCACTATATATATATATATATATGACTGCAGCACTTAGAGTGAATAAGATCACCTCTTCAGTCAAGATTTTATTTAAAATTCTACACTTTGAATTTTTTTTTGAAGCAGTACAAAATAATAGGCAAATGATCATTTGCATAAATAATAAAAGAAAAAAACATTTCAAACAAATGTAGAATTTTAAGATAAAATCTTGACTAAAGAGGTATAATGGGGCAGATGATGCAGTTAGAGATATTTCTTTGATAGTGACACTAGCTAATAAACTAAACAGCATTAATTCTCTAACAATATAGCCAGTCTTTTTTATTTATTTTTAGCCTTTTTTTCCCCCCTCTCTTCTCCAATATTTTAAATTGACAACAGGTTGACATAGAAACAAAATAGACAGATAAAATTTATGTTAATTTCTTTTTTTAACTGTTGAGGGCAGACAGTATCACTAACCATGAAAAATGTAATTTATTTGCTGTCAGAAAAGCGATACTACAAATGACCACAAGAGGTCCTCAGAGACAAAAAATATTTTTTATGAAAAAGAAAACAAATAAAATACGTGACAATTTTATAAACATTTTAACAGTCTTATGATTAGTGCAGATAAGATGAAGAGTAAGTCGCCTGCTAGACACCTACTCACATAAAGGCTGCTGCTCTGAGTTCACACACTCCCCTTCCTATTCCTAGTAGCAGTGCCACTGCCTGCTCTCAGCCTCTCACTGACTGCTGGAGAGACATGGGGGAGGGAAGTTTAGAATCAAAGACAGATGTGGGACTGGAGTTCCTTACCAATGTAGCTACAGTAGACAGTACCTGCAGCTGTTAGTGTAGGGCTAACGTAAAAACAATCATACCTTACACATTCCTTTGTGACATACAGTTAATCAAAAAGTCCACATTTTCCTACAATACAGACACTCTAAAATGATTTATAAAATGTGCTACCAGTGCCTACATTTGGCTATACTAAAAGTAAAGGTATACATGTCTAATTGTCCATAGCAAATGTCAGTGTAAATTCCATGCCCAGCAGTAATAACACAGAGAAAAAAGTTAGACTTTATCCAAATGACTGCTGCACTGCTCAATTCACGATTATACTAAGTATGGGATTCAAGCTTTACAAATATGGAAGATAATGAAGTTATTCCATCTTGGGGAGACAAGACAGACAGTAAGTGTTTGACAGCAGAAGGGAGGGATGATTTTTTAGTAAATTGAGCATAACACCGTTCACGGAGAATACAGTTTGCAGCAACCCATGTGACTGACTGCCTCGCAATGTCTCTGGATTAAAACTGTGCATTGACAGTCTGTGCTCTCTTGATGCTCAAATTTGCCAAACTGGTGTTCAGATTCACATAAACATATTTAGTTATAGCCACTCTGCTTACTGTTAGTCATCCATGAAGTAACTGACCATTGTTAAAATGCTGATTAAGATTAAGGTCAGTTACTACACAGATGACTAACAGTAAGCAGAGTGGCTATAACTAAATATGTTTATGTGAATCTGAACACCAGTTTGGCAAATTTGAGCATCAAGAGAGCACAGAATGTCAATGTACAGTTTAAATCCAGATTTCCACGCACTCACCACTAACTTAGTCCTTCTTAGCACCAGCAGCTCTTCTCGGCAGGAGTCCCAGGACATGTGACTCGGCTCCCTCTCTTCCTGCCAGACCTAGACAATCAGGAACATGGCAAGAAGAGAAACAGTCACTCACACAGTCACGTGAATTAATGCAAAAGATGCAGAAGAATAAGAAAAAGAGATGGCACTAGGCACATTATATAAATTTATTCATCCAATATGACCAGAACAAGGGGTCACTTGTGTAGATCATATCCCTCAGACAGTCATTTATTTATATAATGTGCCTAGTGCCATCTCTTTCTCTTATTCTTCTAGTAGAAATATGATCAGTATGGGAGACGGTGACAAACATGCCACATGGAAAAAACATTACTCACTCGGCAGGCAGACAGGCACTCAGTCTTTTGCTGCAGCTCCCTCCTCTTCAGTACTGTAGTTCCCGCCACCAGCCGATGAGATCATGATGCCTGATGTCAGCCCAGATGCTCCACCTCCCAGTGCTCACATACACAGCTCTTAGTGTGTGGGTGTCACGTGACAGCTGCCTCTCGCACACTAAGAGCTGTGCGGTAAGGAGAGCTATAGGCTGGCCTGTAGGTGGCCCTGCAGTCAATGCAGTTTTAAAGTGGAAAGGTCTTTTGCCTATACTTCTAACTATCGCACGTGCGATAGATAGAAGTATTAGGCAAAAGACCTTTCCACTTTCAGCCTAAATGTTTAAAAATTACAATTTTAAATGTTTTTAGTTAAAACTGCAGTGGAGCCTGGATGAATTTTTTTATTTAAATCAGCAAAAAAAAAAAAATTTTTTTTATTTATTTTGTTTTATTTCTCACACTTTTTTTCTTTTCTTTTTTTTTCATCAGGGGTCAGGGTGTTCATCAGGGGCATCAGGGGCCAGGGGGTTCACGTGCTCAAGTGCTCCTATAGAGGAGCCTCCACTGGTAACCACCAAAAAATGGTGTTAATTGATTGGATACCAACCCAGCATACAAAACAATATGCAAAGGGTACCAGTGTGGCATTTGTGGGACAGGGAATAGGCCCACAAAATAAGTCACAGTGTCAAGAACCATGTATCAATGCCAGTGGTTGATGAGATCAAACTCTGAATTGAAGCCCCTTGGTACCTGGGTTTGAAGTTTGAAAATCCAAAAGGCTTCCTGTCTGGCCAGAATTTCCTCTTTATTCCCACCTCTGAATGGTTGCTTAACCTGTTCAATTGCCCTCCAATTAAGTGCTCTAACATCTCCCCCGTGTACCTCAATAAAATGTCTTGACAGGGCTGAGACTGTTTTCTCATTTTTGATGTAACCCAGGTGCTCTCGTACTCTCGTACGGACATCCCTGGTAGTCATGCCCACATACTGCCGGCGATGCTCGGTACATTCAATGAGGTACATGACGAAATGAGTAGAGCATCTAATACATCCTTTAGTCTCGAATGTTTCATTAGTGACATGAGAATAGAAGTTTCTTCCCTCTACTATGTAGTCACAAGCCTTAAATCTGCCATTGCTACATTTGTATGTGCCATTTACGGCCAACCATGTAGCTGATACTTCCTTTTGTGGTAAAAGGGAAGGGGACAAGATATTACCTAAGGTTACACCTCTGGAATAAACACATTTAAAACCTTTTTCCACAGTTCTTTTTAAAGCCTTGTCTCCACGCAGTATTGGGAAGTATTTTCTTATAATATTACAAACTTCATTGTATTCTGATGAATATTGTGTAATAAAAAGAGTTCTATTATCATCCCCTTTATTTGGCCTGAGTGTAAGAGTGTCCTGTCTATCCACACTACCCACTTCCTTAGCCACATTATTGATCATGCTGGGCTGGTATCCCCTCTCAATCAGTCTGTCTGCCATGTGTTTGCTCTCTTTCTTGAAGTCTGCGTCTGTGTTACAAATTCGTCTAGTCCGTAAAAGCTGTCCCTTGGCTATTCCCCTGAAGACATGTTTAGGGTGAGTACTCTTACTGTGCAAGAGCGTGTTACCAGAAATAGGCTTCCTGTACAGGCGGGTAATCACTTTTCCTGTATCAATCTCTCCCTCTAGGGAGATATCCAGGTAATTAATCGTCTTTCTGTTCCATTCACTGGTGAAATTGACCCCATTGTCACTCTCATTGAGGTAACGCACAAAACTTTCAGCCTCCGTTTCACTAGATGTCCATACCAAAAGCAGGTCATCAATGAAACGTTTATATAGGCTAATATGTTTCCTATAGGGATTGCTATCTGAATAGACAAAACATCTTTCTAACCAACCCATAAAGATGTTGGCATATGAGGGGGCAAACTTAGCCCCATTGCCGTGCCTTGTCTCTGCAGATAGTAAGTGCCCTCAAAATAGAAATAATTATGTTGCAACAGAAAGGTTGTGACTTTAAGTATATATTCCGTTACATATTCCTCAATGTTATAGTGTAACTCCAAAAAGTACTTTATGGCCTTAATACCCAAATTGTGAGGGATACTGGAATATAAAGATATCACATCTACCACTAACCAACTGTGGTCAGCTGTCCATGTAAAATCGTCAAAAAGTTGCAAAACATGAGTAGTGTCCTTGATATGACTGTGTAGATCAAGGACAATAGGTTGCAGAATAGCATCCAACCATTCAGACAACGGCTCTAAAAGGGAGCCGATGCCTGAAACAATCGGGCGCCCCTTTACATTTGTTAATCCTTTATGTACTTTGGGTAAGTGGTGAAACACTGGAGTAATAGGATTTACCACATTGAGATACTTCAGTGTTTCACCATCCACAATGCCATATTGTACACCATCATCCAATAAACTATAAAGTTCTCTTTGGAATCTAGCAGTTGGATTACATGTCAGTGTGGTATATGTGCTTGTATCCTCAAGTTGCCTTTTGGCCTCTGAGATATATGATACTTTGTCCATAATAACAACACTTCCGCCTTTGTCAGAATTCTTTATGACAATGGACTCATTACTTTTAAGACTGTTAAGTGCCAATTTTTCATTTACTGTTAGATTATGCTTTTTCACACTTTTAGACTGGTGTAGTACTGTGAGATCCTCCACTACTCGTTTGTGGAACAGTTCAAGGGACTTCCCACGACTATGTATGGGATAAAAAGTAGATTGTCCCTTAAATCTAGGAAAATTAATATTATTAGAATTTTCACTATGATTGGCCTCTGACTGAAGACTTTCCAGAGTAATAATATCACAAGTGTCAGAAAAATTAAAATTTTCCTTTACATCACTTGATATCGCATTAGCAACCTCCTGTGTAATAGGACTACTGGCGATATTATTCTCTGTCTCCAGAGAGAAGTGTTTATCCAAAGTGAGCTTTCTAATAAACTTATTTAAGTCAATAATAGTGTTAAACAAATTAAAGCTGTTATTAGGACAAAACCCTAAACCATAATTTAACACTTTGTACTCTGCTTTTGTAAGTATATGTGCTGATAAATTTACTACACTACCTACTTGGGCTTGCTGCCATTCTTGTTGTCCCTGAGGGTATATCTGTGTTGTACATGCTTGGGGCCCTTCCCCCCCCCTGTTTTTTGTTTTAGGGCCGGCCGAAAAACCTGAGTGTAATTCTCTGGGGTCACTCCTGCTGTGATATGTTCCCTGGAACTGATAGTGTCTATTTCTGTGGCACCAATTTGTGGTCTGTATGCTGGGGAACTACTAATCTTAGACCTAGCGCCTCTTTTTGCCATACTATTTGAATTTTCATTAGCATTTGTCATGCTTACTTGTGTAAGTAATTCAGGGGTTGGTAACATTAAAATACCCTCCCCATCTGATCCTGAATTGTCTTCACCAGATGTAGAAGCAGCAAAAGAAGACTGATCATCATCTGTTGTGTCAGTTGTCACAAAGGTAACCTTTTTCTTTTGTTTATTCTTTCTGTGTTTATTAGAGGGACCACTTTTTACCTCCCTGGTCTCTATATCTGACTCAGGGTTGTTTTTATCAATGCTCTTATTTTTATTTGATCTATTTATAGATCTCCTAGGTTTATGCCAAATGTAAACCTTATTCTCATGGTAGTCCCTCTGATCCCGCAGAAATTTAGTGTGCTTTATGTTAATAAGTTCTTTCCTAGATGTTTCAACTACTTCAACTAACATTCTGTCAAACTCACAATACTCACTCGCTTCCTTAAATTTACCAAGTTCTATTTGTAATGCAGTGATTTCATGTCTAACTGTTTGCAGCTGCTCATTTTTCAGCCTAACAAGAATTCACATTAATCTGAATGAGCATTCAGACAAAATGCTATTCCATTCACAAATTAATTCTTCATTATTACCAACATCAAAATTGGGGAATTTTCTAACCCTTAGACCCCTAGGGATCATACTTAAGTCCAATTATTTATTTATGAGCCATGTGTCAAGCTTTAAACGTATTTCCTTTAGCCTCAGGATCTCCAGGGAGTAAAACAAATCCCCCAGTTTAATATCTTGAGATTCCTTCCGGAAAAAGTCCTCTAATTCTAGGCCTTCATAATCTGAGTCATTAGGTGGTAAGAGGGAATAATACTGTGTATTACCCGATGCTTCCATATTGCTTGGATAGATGTTACAAATGAACTAGAAAACACACAGTCCTCAAATCCAGAGTGTGAGTAATATACTGGGCTTCAAGGATAAAAAGTAATAAAATGAGAGAAATAGTCCCAGATATAAAGTCACATTCAATAGGATGATAGCACTCAAAGCCAGGACATCAGTGATGAGTAATAGAAACCACATATACCAAGGCTGTAAATAGTAACACAACACACCCCCTTCAATCAGGAACTATAGTTCATATAAACCCCAGTCCTTTCAGGCATCCACTATTGCGGAATAGGGTGAAATTCAAAACTCACCCTTCTGCCTTGAGGATTCGCTGTGGTCCGTGTCTGGTTAGTGAGGAATACTTCAGAGGCGTGCTCCTAAATATGTATTTTTAAACACCTTTGTGTGCCCGGACAGTAAACCACTAGCATGTTGAATGAATGCAAGACATACTTTTTTTACGTAATATGCCGCATTGCTTGATAAGTGTATCCCTCTATCAATAGCAACTTCACTGCTTTTCGACAGTTAAACACAGTTCTTATATGGCACAATTGTCCTAGAAATATGACTGCTGTCTTTTAATATCATGTATGCTGGTGTTTTCCACCCCTGCGCTTCTCTACTATGGGACTATTTTACATGTAATATTTTCAACTAAGTGCTCACGGTACGCCACTATTAAGATAGGCCCAAGCAACTCCTGTTTAATGTGTCTCTAATGGGCAAATATAGGGGGCAGGTTAAAAACATAATTTATCGGTAGGCTGGAGCCAGTGACCAGATATCTCTTATCCTGCCTCATATATATTTGTATGAACTTACTAGGGGTAATAATCCATGTACAGATCCTGTCTACCAGTCCACTAATATAGACATTATGGCTCGCCTGATATTATAGTTTTGTGACGCGCTTGTTATCTTTTGTAAGCATTAACTAATAGTATATGTCACGTTCGAGTACCTAACTCCATGGTCTGTAGCTTAATCTTAGTGCCTGGTGTCAGCCTGTAATATAGCTATATATGTAACCATATAAGTTCACCCTCCTATTTCACACATTCATTAGTTCAATATGTGGAACTAGCTCTGCAGATTACTACGGCCTAGATTTGGAGTTTGGCGTTAGCTCCTAACGCTGGTTTTAGGCTACCTCCGGTATATGGAGTCACTCAAAAAAGGGTCTAACGCTCACTTTTCAGCCGCGACTTTTCCATACCGCAGATCCCCTTACATCAATTGCGTATCCTATCTTTTCAATGGGATCTTTCTAACTCCGGTATTTAGAGTCGTGTCTGAAGTAAGCGTTAGACATCTAACGACAAAACTCCAGCCGCAGGAAAAAAGTCAGTAGTTAAGAGCTTTCTGGGCTAACGCCGGTTTATAAAGCTCTTAACTACTGTACTCTAAAGTACACTAACACCCATAAACTACCTATGTACCCCTAAACCGAGGTCCCCCCACATTGCCGACACTCGATTAAATTTTTTTAACCCCTAATCTGCCGACCGCCACCTACGTTATACTTATGTACCCCTAATCTGCTTCCCCTAACATCGCCGACCCCTATATTATATTTATTAACCCCTAACCTGCCCCCCACAACGTCGCAGCCAGCTACCTACAATAATTAACCCCTAATCTGCTGACCGCAAAGCGCCGCCACCTACGTTATACTTATGTACCCCTAATCTGCTGCCCCTAACACCGCCGACCCCTATGTTATATTTATTAACCCCTAATCTGCCCCCCTCAACGTCGCCTCCACCTGCCTACACTTATTAACCCCTAATCTGCCGAGCGGACCGCACCGCTATTATTATAAAGTTATTAACCCCTAATCCGCCTCACTAACCCTATAATAAATAGTATTAACCCCTAATCTGCCCTCCCTAACATCGCCGACACCTAACTTCAAACATTAACCCCTAATCTGCCGACTGGAGCTCACCGCTATTCTAATAAATGTATTAACCCCTTAAGCTAAATCTAACCCTAACACTAACACCCCCCTAAATTAAATATAATTTAAATCTAACGAAATAAATTAACTCTTATTAAATAAATTATTCCTATTTAAAGCTAAATACTTACCTGTAAAATAAATCCTAATATAGCTACAATATAAATTATAATTATATTATAGCTATTTTAGGATTAATATTTATTTTACAGGTAACTTTGTATTTATTTTAACCAGGTACAATAGCTATTAAATAGTTAAGAACTATTTAATAGCTAAAATAGTTAAAATAATTACAAAATTACCTGTAAAATAAATCCTAACCTAAGTTACAATTAAACCTAACACTACACTATCAATAAATTAATTAAATAAATAAACTACCTACAATTACCTACAATTAACCTAACACTACACTATCAATAAATTAATTAAATACAATTCCTACAAATAAATACAATTAAATAAACTAGCTAAAGTACAAAAAATAAAAAAATATTTACAAACATAAGAAAAATATTACAACAATTTTAAACTAATTACACCTACTCTAAGCCCCCTAATAAAATAACAAAGCCCCCCAAAATAAAAAAAATGCCCTACCCTATTCTAAATTACTAAAGTTCAAAGCTCTTTTACCTTACCAGCCCTGAACAGGGCCCTTTGCGGGGCATGCCCCAAGAAGTTCAGCTCTTTTGCCTGTAAAAAAAAACATACAATACCCAAGCCCCCCAACATTACAACCCACCACCCACATACCCCAAATCTAACCCAAACCCCCCTTAAATAAACCTAACACTAAGCCCCTGAAGATCTTCCTACCTTGTCTTCACCTCACCGGGTTCACCGATCTGTCCAGAAGAGCTCCTCCGATGTCCTGATCCAAGCCCAAGCGGGGGGCTGAAGAGGTCCATGATCCGGCTGAAGTCTTCATCCAAGCGGGGCAGAAGAGGTCTTCCATCCGATTGAAGTCTTCATCCAAGCGGGATCTTCTATGGTCATCCATCCGGAGCGGAGCGGCAGGATCCTGAAGACCTCCGACGCGGAACATCCATCCTGGCCGACGACTGAACGACGAATGACGGTTCCTTTAAATGACGTCATCCAAGATGGCGTCCCTCGAATTCCGATTGGCTGATAGGATTCTATCAGCCAATCGGAATTAAGGTAGGAATATTCTGATTGGCTGATGGAATCAGCCAATCAGAATCAAGTTCAATCCGATTGGCTGGTCCGATCAGCCAATCAGATTGAGCTTGCATTCTATTGGCTGAACAGCTTTGAACTTTAGTAATTTAGAATAGGGTAGGGCATTTTTTTATTTTGGGGGGCTTTGTTATTTAATTAGGGGGCTTAGAGTAGGTGTAATTAGTTTAAAATTGTTGTAATATTTTTCTTATGTTTGTAAATATTTTTTTATTTTTTGTAACTTAGTTCTTTTTTATTTTTTGTACTTTAGCTAGTTTATTTAATTGTATTTATTTGTAGGAATTGTATTTAATTAATTTATTGATAGTGTAGTGTTAGGTTAATTGTAGGTAATTGTAGGTAGTTTATTTAATTAATTTATTGATAGTGTAGTGTTAGGTTTAATTGTAACTTAGGTTAGGATTTATTTTACAGGTAATTTTGTAATTATTTTAACTATTTTAGCTATTAAATAGTTCTTAACTATTTAATAGCTATTGTACCTGGTTAAAATAAATACAAAGTTACCTGTAAAATAAATATTAATCCTAAAATAGCTATAATATAATTATAATTTATATTGTAGCTATATTAGGATTTATTTTACAGGTAAGTATTTAGCTTTAAATAGGAATAATTTATTTAATAAGAGTTAATTAATTTCTTAGATTTAAATTATATTTAACTTAGGGGGGTGTTAGTGTTAGGGTTAGACTTAGCTTTAGGGGTTAATACATTTATTAGAATAGCGGTGAGCTCCAGTCGGCAGATTAGGGGTTAATGTTTGAAGTTAGGTGTCGGCGATGTTAGGGAGGGCAGATTAGGGGTTAATACTATTTATTATAGGGTTAGTGAGGCGGATTAGGGGTTAATAACTTTATAATAATAGCGGTGCGGTCCGGTCGGCAGATTTGGGGTTAATAAGTGTAGGCAGGTGGAGGCGACGTTGTGGGGGGCAGATTAGGGGTTAATAAATATAATATAGGGGTCGGCGATGTTAGGGCAGCAGATTAGGGGTACATAGGGATAATGTAAGTAGCGGTGGTTTACGGAGCGGCAGATTAGGGGTTAATAATAATATGCAGGGGTCAGCGATAGCGGGGGAGGCAGAATAGGGGTTAATAAGTGTAAGGTTAGGGGTGTTTAGACTCGGGGTACATGTTAGAGTGTTAGGTGCAGACGTAGGAAGTGTTTCCGCATAGCAAACAATGGGGCTGCGTTAGGAGCTGAACGCGGCTTTTTTGCAGGTGTTAGGTTTTTTTTCAGCTCAAACAGCCCCATTGTTTTCTATGGGAGAATCGTGCACGAGCACGTTTTTGAGGCTGGCCGCTTGCGTAAGCAACTCTGGTTATTTTTATGGTGCGGCCAGAAAAAAGCTGGCGTCAGCTACGCGGGTCTTTACCGACAAAACTCCAAATCTAGGCCTACGTGTATACTCTTGCTTATGGGTTTAACTGAGTTCACAGGTCCTACTAATGCCTGAGGTGCAAGAGTACCCATTTCTTTCATTATCCTATAATCTGTGCGTTTATTTTAGATGTATGTACAGTAAAATCTTTATTGCAGATCTTCCCATTTACTATGATACCTTCTATTTTCCCTGCTTGTTCTTTCTCCCGGGGATATCTGGGATTGCCTGGCTCATAAGCTTTTAACATGTAAATTGAAGCTATACCAACCCTATGCAGCCTCAGTGTTTCAACGGTCCTTATTGCCTGGTCAATGTTATAACTACCACCGCCGATATTTATCTAGACTGTACCTTCACGTTCCAGGTACTAAGGCAACAACACTATTCCTCCCAGCTAGTTAAATCTGTATGCCCATCCCCCTTTTTATAAAAGCCACCATTATACTTTCACAACTAAAAGGTAGAACATTGGCCCATGTTTACATCTATTTTACATATCATATTAGATGTCAATTCGCTCATTTCATGATAAGCTTTATGATCATAACTCTCTTATCAAATTTTCCAGATAAGTCCCCCCGCCCTCTCCCAATCTTAAAGCAGATCTCGCCTGCTGATCTTCCCTTACCCGTTTTCAAATGGTCCGGTAGGGACCTCCACGTAACTACCAATCTCCATGTCATTCCCTATCAACCTGGTCCATCAGTGGCCTATGCTATAGTTACCCCAATTTTATACTTATTAAGAAAAATGAGGTTTCATTGGTGTTTAGCTTACTTTACTGTAGACATTCCCTTTCCTGCTATTACTTGAAATGTTGTAACGAATATATTTGACCTGCAGGTTCTGATTGTCGCACGGTTGTTGTTGAAACAAAGCACTAGCCTATTGTATAATCATTGAACTGTCTTGACCTGTCAATACCTTGTGTTCCCATTTTATTTGTCAATTTATAAAAAACCTCAATAAATAATGTTTAAAAAAAAAAAAAAAAGTATATTGTAAAGCAAATTACATGAGTTAGACCATGTCCTGCTCAGGAGCTGTATTGCTTGGATCATTTGTGCAGGACTTTACCTATGCATTTAACCCTTTTGCAGGGATTACACACACAAATAGCTAGAGTTAGTAATTCACAAATTACACCATCTAGTGGATTAGAATATCTCAAATTTGTTTCAGAATGACACATTAATTGTTGGCAATGCTTATTGCATCGGTCACAATTTAAAATATAAGTTTGTTGTAAGGTTTTGGCTGTTTGCTGTTAAACCAAATTAAAGTTACTAGTAGTGGGATTATATTAAACCAAGCAGCATCCAACACCTCCCTCTCACAACTATTCTATTCATTAACAAGGTGGTTGGTTTAAATAAATATGTTATTTTGGAAATCCAAAACCTCCTCAATGCCTGTGCCTAGTGGGAATGCCAACGTTCTCTCCTTTTGTCTCACATTTATAATAGAGAGAGTGGGGTTGGCACCTAGCCGGTATTTTAAAGACATAGCCGGTATTTTTATGGTTCAGGTCAAAGTTAAATTTAAAGATTAAATATAATAATAAAGATGCTATCATAATCCATATTATTCTAAGTGTGTCAGGATTTCGTTGTAAACAAGTAATCATTTAAAATTAGTTCTAGCACCTTTAGCTCCTGATATATGGTTTATAATTATTTATGCAAATTTATTTTAATGAGCATGGCCAGAATTCTTTTTCTAGAAAAGGTGACAACCCGAATTCTAGATAAGGTGACAACCCTTTAGAGAAGTGACCCAAAACTCTATACCATGCCTAAAAGTCTTAAAAAATAATTGCATTATATGTATTGCCTCAATATATTCAGGAATTCTCCAAGCATTTTCTCTCTCTCTCTCTCTCTCTCTCTCTCTTTTTTTTTTTTAACACCATGTAATTTTGATATAAAATATTATTTTCTCAAAGGCGGATTTACATTGTTCTTGTTTTTCTCTGAATTACTACATCCATTTACCAATTACAATTACTATCATCCATTTACCAAATTACCATTATGGACTAGATTACAAGTGTAGCGCAAATTAACGTTCCCCCTTGAGCGTTAATTGTGCCAGAAGTAAGATATTTGCACTTGTTGGGTTGCACACGTATTACTAGTTGAAAGTAAACTGTTTTCGCTTTAGCGGTAACTTGACTAGCGCAAAGATCCAAACATAAGATATCGCTTGCCCATTGGCGTAGTCTCCCCAAAAAAGTCAATAGAGAAAAAAAAGTGAAAAAAAAATAAATAAAACTGACACCCCAATCTTGTGCAAACACAATCGCATATTCTCAGTTGGGCTAACCCAACATGAAAATATGAATATTTTATAATCCAATGTTCTCTGCATAACAGAATATGTTCTATTTATTATTCTATTATTTGTTAACATAAATGAAAATAAAAAAGATAATAATTGGAACATAATGTAGTGATTAATATAAAAGAATAAAAAAAATTGTACAGTACATACATTATTGTGATATGTAAATAATTATATTTAAACTTTGAAGCAATCTTTCTAACCCTAGATTTATTTTTATTATTTATTTATAAAGCTCCAACAAATGTACCTATTACTATGCAGAGGTGTATGTGCATGTGGGAATAGTAATACAAAAAAACTAGTGTTAAAGCCTGTGTACATGGGCCAAAATATCCCCTCCAAGATTCTATCCCTAGCCTTTATTACCCCCCTCCACTTTAGGAGTGTCCCTCTCTGCTTCGATACCTCTGCCAGACTATTTCTGCACTGCCCCACTAGAGGGACATGCAGAAATAGCGTGATCTCACTACTTTTAGCGAGATCGCAACAGAGACAGGCAAGGTCGTTAAGGGGTTATAGAGACAGTCAAGTCCAAAAAATACTTCTATGATACAAATAGAAAAGAACAAAGACACCAAACCTAAGCGCTACATGTATCAGCTTACCCAAATATATGTCACCGCTGTTAGTTGGTCCTCAATCCTCAGCATGTAACTTGTGATCTCTTCCCCGGCACAATGGAGAGTGGGTGGATGCAGGGAGACTTGAACTGCTGCAGCTGCTTAATCAGAGTGTCTGCAAACACTCCAGAGAAATGTAGAAATCCAAAAGAATTAAGGGATAGCGCAAAAACAGTCCAAAGACACCTGCTCTTAAAAAGTGTATAAATTTTAATATAATCCAAGATAAAAAGACATCGTAGTACAAAAATAAGAGTTAAAAAGTAACTCAGTGTGTACAGAGACACCTGTCTGCAAACATGTTTCGTGCCTCAGCACTTGTTCACTACATATAGGGGCCCATTTATCAAAGGGCTTGCGGACCTGATCCGACACTGCGGATCAGGTCCGCAAGACCTCGCTAAATGCGGAGAGCAATACGCTCTCCACATTTAACATTGCACCAGCAGCTCACAAGAGCTGCTGGTGCAACGCCGCCCCCTGCTGACTCGCGGCCAATCGGCCGCCAGCAGGGAGCTGTCAATCAACCCGATCGGGTTGATTTCCGGCGGTTCCTGTCCGCCTGCTCAGAGCAGGCGGACAGGGTTATGAAGCAGCGGTCTTTAGACCGCTGCTTCATAACTTGTGTTTCTGGCGAGTCTGAAGACTCGCCAGAAACACGGCCCTTCAAGCTCCATACGGAGCTTGATAAATGGGCCTGATAGACACACCTGTGCACACCTTCTATTTAAAGGGGAAGAGAGAAAAATGCTAGCACCTATTCTTAAAGTTATATCATCCTATAAAAGTACCTAAAGGAGAAAAAACTAAATATATAAAGGGACATATTGTGATAAAGTTAGCTTATTTCCTAACCTGCACTGCCTACTTAATTTGAAACCTAGTGTTCACACTTATTAAAAAAAAAAAAAATTCTAAATTTTCTATTAAGTTTTGAAGGGCATGTCATTTTAAACAACTTTTTATCACCAATTTTCCTTTGTTCTCTTGGTATTCTTAGTTGAAAGCAAACCTACGAGGTTCATATGCTAATTTCTTAGACCATGAAGGATGCCTCTAATCTGAATGCATTTTGACAGTTTTTCACCCCTAGAGGGAGTTAGTTCATGTGTTTTATATAGATAACATTGAGCTCACGCACGTGAAGTTACCTAGCAACATAGGTAAAAGGAAGGGGAGTGGTGTGAGTGCTAGCTGTAAGGTATATTGCTATCTGTTCCTATAGGGAATCATTGATTCCTAAGAAATGATCCCAAAAAATGTACAAAGAAAGGAAGTGTGGGACAGAAGCGCTCCAAAAAATGAAGCCTACCTTGTAAATTTTGTTTTTTTGACAATTTTTTGCAGTGATAGTACTAATTTGTAAAGTGATAGTGCTATGTTTTGGGTGATCAATATTACTGATAAGTTTATAGTATTTTTAAAATTCCCAATACAAAAAACAGATGAGACAAGGTGACAAAAAGTGATTTGTGCAAAATGTAACAAAAAATTTATTAAAATGCTAAAAAAATTGTGTGCACCAAGAGCAGAAATAGCAGAAATAGATTCTTCGGCTGTGCACAGCTTTGTAACTCACAGTTCTCCGCTATACAAACGGGTATTGACCGTCCATTGGTAGATCCGGTATGGATGGTGACGTCAGACCTCTTCCGGTCCAATCAGCAAGCGTTGTGAATCTCGCCCACTTTAAGAAATCCTGTGTCAAAAACACAGAGTGAATCCTCAATTTCCAGCTTGGATTAGAAAGGTGTTTATTCTGTTTGAAACCTTTAAAGCAACAGCTTAGTAAGGATCAGTTGTAGTCTCTTTGTGTAGAATCTCTGATCCGGATTGCTTGATTAGCATAAAGCCTAAACCAGGTAGGCAATGGTATTAGCTTAACACTTTGAGCAGGAATTATACATATAGTTTATGTCTACAAGGTTTGACACAAACAATGTACCTGCAAGGTGTTTAAAATATAGATAAAATAAACAGACTGGATAACACAGGAATTATTCATATGCCCAAAAAATGATATGACAAAGTTTGGGGATGAACCTGATTGTTACAAGTTTATAAAATATAGTACAAACAGTAAAAACAAATTCTACGCGTTTCGGTAGTCACAGCTACCTTTATTCTAATCCAAGCTGGAAATTGAGGATTCGCTCTGTGTTTTTGACACAGGATTTCTTAAAGTGGGCGATATTCACAACGCTTGCTGATTGGACCGGAAGAGGTCTGACGTTACCATCCATACCGGAGCTCCCAACGGACGGTCAATACACGTTTGTATAGCGGAGAACTGTGAGATACAAAGCTGTGCACAGCCGAAGAATCTATTTCTGCTATTTCTGCTATTGGTGCAAGACACTATACACCAACGAATAAGTCATAAACCATTTGGGACATTTTAGCTTAACATACAAGTATTGGCTTTGTTTTATTGTCTTTTGCTAATCGGTACTTAAGATACAAAATAGCGCTATTTAATATGTAAGATTGCTACTTACAATTGATAACATATCATTGCTGAGGTACGCGTAGTATTAATATATTGATTATTATAGATGCCGGCATCTTATAGCAACTTTAGTGTGCTACATTAGCAATTTTTTTTAGCATTTTAATACATTTTTTGTTACATTTTGCACAAATAACTTTTTGTCACCTTGTCTCATCTGTTTTTGTATTGGGAATTTTAAAAATACTATAAACTTATCCGTAATATTGATCACCAAAAACATAGCACTATCACTTTCCAAATTAGTACTATCACTGCAAAAAATTGTCAAAAAAACTAAATTTACAAGGTAGGCTTCATTTTTTTGGAGCGCTTCTGTCCCACACTTCCTTTCTTTGTACTAGCAACATAGGTCCACAGCACCAAATCACAAGGAAAAAATTCTTGTCTTTATATCATTTATTGAACTTTTAGCTTACACAAAGCATGTAGGCACACAGCAGCAAAAGCAACGTTTCGGGTTATTCACCCTTAATCGTGCTAATACAGAACACCTGTATGCTGCTACTTAAATACCATATCCTTTAACCCTTACAACACCATTTACAAAAAAAATTTAAAACACAGTTTACTGACACCTAGTGGTCACAGTTTAATACAAAAGACTGATTTCCCCTGTAAAAACAAAACTGCTAATACATATAACTTTGCAATTTATCTCATATGATATGATACAATCATACTATATGTAGCTTATTCAGAGAAGTTTATATTACAACTTTTACTAATTTTCATCACAGAAATACTGCCATATTCATTTCCCTATTAATCTCCTTAGGAGCTAACGTGTCCAATTTATAAATCCAAAAGGACTTCTTTCTCTTTAATAAAAGTTCCCTACTGCCACCTCTTCTCAAGGTCCCCACACTGTCAATGATTTGCCACCTTAACTGTGATATATTATGGCCCACTTCAAGAAAATGACAGGCCACTGGGGCTTTCATATCACCACATCTTATGTTAGACTTGTGCTGGCTAAGCCTGTCTCTTATTTTTCTCACCGTCTCTCCTAAGTATATTTTTGAACATGGGCATTTTATTAAATATACAACATGTGTTGATTCACATGTATAAAATCCATTTATCTTAAATCTTTTTCCTGCATGAGGGTGGACCTTGCTTCTAATTACAGAATTACAGCCAGCACAATTAAGGCATGGGTAAGTTCCATGGGTTTTAGAGGACATATATGCTTGTTCTTTATGTTTAGCTGGCCCTATATCATTCTTAACCACCAAATCTCTTATGTTGGGGACCCATCTGTAAGCCATAAGGGGATATTGTTTAAATGTGCTAATATACTTATTACATTTTCTTAAAACATGCCAGTGCTTCTTCAAAAGCTGAGCTATTTCTTTACTATATGGGTTATTTTGAGTAACACATACAAGTCTATCCTGTCTTTCCTTGGGCTTATATGTTTTACCAACACTATCAGCAAACTTGTTTCTTTCTGACTCTACCAGTATTGGTGGGTAACCCCTTTGAATGAATCTATCAGCCATTTCATCTAATCTTAGTTCCTTTATAGAGTTCTAACTCACTATTCTCTGGACTCTCATCATTTGGCTTTTGGGTAGGGAATTTCTAAGGGACTCATGGTGGAAACTCTCATATTTTAACAGGGAATTTCTGTCAGTGCTTTTTCTGTATATATCAAAGCTCAATCTCCCCGTGATCATATCCTTGTACACTTCTGTGTCCAGGAAAGCTATTTTGATTTCACTGAAATTCAGGATGAATTTTAAACCCTGTACCGCACCATTGAGTTGGTTAACAAAAGCCATTAGGGATCCAAATGTCGCCCCACCACACGCCAAACACGTCATCTATGAAGCGCCACCAGGCTGCTCCATATTGTAAGAATAACTTATTCTCATAAACAAACTTGTCCTCAAAGCAACTCATGAAGAGGTTGGCGTATGATGGGGCCACATTGGACCCCATGGCAGTTCCTTTCAGTTGTAAATACCACATGTCACCAACCAAAAAATAATTGCAGTGTAAAATCAATCTCAGTAAATCTTCAATAAACTATAAATGTGCTGCACCATATGCATTAGTTTTAGCCATGGTTGTCATGGTAGCGCCAATGCCACTTTCATGTTTTATTGACATGTATAGACTGCTAACATCAAGTGTAAATAAAATATACTTAGTGTTATCTAGTGGTAAATTTTTAAGCTTTGTTATAAAATCATTAGTGTCTTTAATATACGAAGTTGCTTTCATTACCTCTGGTTGAAGAATTTTATCCAAGTATACTGCTATATTACTAAAGACTGATTCTGTTCCTGCAACTATGGGGCGGCCTGGTGGTCTATGGGGATCTTTGTGCGCTTTCAGTACAGTATATATAATCTGGGTTTTTGGCCACTCAATGTATAAATATTGTGCCAATTTCTTATCAATAATACCTCTAGTTAGGGCTTTGTCAATAGTACCTTTAATCTCTTTTTGTATGTTAAATAAAGGATTATGTGGGAGGGTTAGGTATGTATCC